>NC_068407.1:408375-500875 GCF_023724105.1 Carassius gibelio | reverse complement strand
AAAGAAGAGAGGACGGTTGTGAAGCAGGTGTTTGAGTTCACTTCTCATGTTTCGCTATGAAGGTGTAACGGAGGGAGGTCGCATCTCACCTGATCTCTAGCCCACGCTTCTTTTTTTCTTTTTTTTTTTTTGCATTAGTGGCAGGTAAACCTTAAATTATTCAGCATTGGAAACATAAGCAAGCAGACAGAAGAAGAATAGGACAACACAACCGCTCCACAAACTTTTAACAGCAGGGAAACACACTTTACATCTGTCCACCAGCAGAATTCTGGATGCTTTCAGCTTTCGTGTTTTGATTGGGGAGGGAAAGATGTAAAAAAACAAAAAAAAACAGGGAAAACAGGAGGACAATGTGTTGGGAAAGAGCTCATGCTAATCCAAAGGGGTTTATCCTTCCCTACAGCACCGAGAGATTAGTCCAAATTAAACCAACGTAATACCACTGAGGTTTAGATGCTATACACATGTCAGTTCAGGGTTAATTCATTTCAACACAGGTGCCTTCACTTTGCATTTTTATTCTTCCACATTTAAAAAAAAACTGATTTCTATGCATTGGAATCCCAAAACCAAAGGAAGTTAACCTTTGACTTTGACTCAGTTTGACTCAGACTTTTTGCAAAGCACAACACAATTCTCTATGAACACACACACATCTAACAGAATTAATATTATGGCAAAGATGTTTGCAAATTCTTGCTTTTGAGATGTGTTTGTGATTTTTTGAACGCAGTGATTTGTTTTGCAAGAGATGAGAGGTATTTCGCATTTTGTGTGTTAATCTTGTATTTGTGTGTAAAGTTTTAAAAAACAAGGCAAAGTTTAGAAAATGTGTGTAAGCAGCTGAATAAAACTAATGCAACATCATCTTGAGTGTAATGACACACAGTGACCAGCAGAGGACAGTCAGACTCACATGACGAGATCTGAGCCTCCACTCAGAGAGGACACACACACACACACACACACACTCTCTCTCTCTCTCTCTCTCTCACACACACACACACAAACACACACACACACACAAACTCGCTTTCTCACACACACACACACACACACTCTCTCTCTCTCTCTCTCACACACACACACACACACACACTCTCACTCTCACACACACACACACACTCTCTCTCTCTCTCACACACACACACACACACACTCTATCTCTCTCTCTCTCACACACACACACACACAAACACACACACACACAAACTCGCTTTCTCACACACACACACACACACACACTCTCTCTCTCTCTCTCTCTCACACACACACTCTCTCTCTCTCTCTCTCTCTCTCTCTCTCTCTCTCTCTCTCTCACACACACACACACACACACACAAACTCGCTTTCTCACACACACACACACACACACACACAAACACACTCTCTCTCTCTCTCAAAACAGCACTTTTCAATCCTTTGTAAGGCACCCTGATCCCAAAATGTAAAAGGCCCAATTAATACTGAGAACAAATAAATTTAGAAATATGTAAAATACTTAGTTTGTATGTTCCATCTGTAATGTTGATTTGTTATTTATTTATTTATTCATTTATTCAAATAAAAATATTTTATTGATCACATTAATACATGTTTTGATTTTAATCAAATGTATGAATTTATTTATATATTTAAATTACTTTTTACTTGTTTATTTGTACCGGTTGTTTTTTTAATAAAATGTATTATTTAAATACATTTTATTAACTATAAAATTTATAATTTATTATTTAAATATCTAATTTATTAAAATAATCAAAACAAATAAAAAATTAAAATATATAAATACCAAAACAAATAAATATATTTATTCATGTATTTATTTAAGTAACATTTTATTATTGTTATTTTAATGAAATGTATTGAAGCCTAATTGACTTACTATTAAAATTATTATTTTAGTCAATTCTATATTTTAATCAAATGTATATTTATTATTTAAATGACATCTTATTTATTTTCACTCAAAATGATTTATTAGTTATTTCCCCTGTCTTTGTTTATTTGTTTTCCCACCTCTGTGCTCGAACATGACGCTTGGCTCGTGTACGAGTATAAATCATATTCATAATTGATATAAGATGATCTGAAGAGGAGATAGTGTATAATAAATGATATTCAAAGCTCATAAAAGCTGAGCAGATGTTTGCATCTCAATCAGAAGTTCGTCAAAAATCATTTGAGCAAAGCAGCTCGCCTCGTTTCTCTTCCTTCACTGAACTCTACTTGGTTCTGATCTACATGAGGATGAGAAACACATTCAAAATCATCCTCAAATCAGAGTTTGACGTGATGATCATCAGAGAATCACTCGCACATCCAACAGAAGCCCAGGTGCAGGTGGAGCAGAGCATGCTGGGTAATTTACGATCCACTAACAGAAGATCTGAAGGGTTCATCGCTCAATATAACACACTGTTCTGCCACAGTATAGTTCTGAACATTCATCTTGAGCTACATGACATAATATCACAAGACTAGTTAGAGTTTAACTAGCACTCAAACTAAACCAGAACAAAGACCTGATCCTAAACAAACACAGGTTTATATTAATATTTAACCAGCGTGACTATTAATCATTATCTAACGAATCCAGCCTCGTTCAGAAAGCGGAGCGTCACACGCTCAACGAGAACAACAGAAGCAGGGTTTGTGTTTCAGACTCATTCACACACACACACTGTGATTCAGTGCCATCACGAGTGCATCTTCCTGCTCTCTGCAGATGATGATGAAGATGATGATGATGATGAGCAAACGCAGAAGCTCTCGTGTGCACATATTCATAAACCCTTCCTGAAGCACTATAAACCTGCATGTGATCAGAAAGCGTTATATTTCCTTCATAACCTCTCCGTCCTGCCACAAAACATGGTTTTATAATTAGAGTTGTGCAAAAAATAAAAGAATTAAAGCACTGACTGTAATTCAGTAAGTTAGTGTGAATGTGAAGTGAATTTCCTGCGTCACATCAGAAGTTGAATTATAATAAAAGCGAGAGGAACTGATTTGTGAACCAAAGAAATGAAACACTCTTCCACTCTCGGCTCAAAAAAGTTAATTTGCAGCATTTATTTGAAATAGAAATCTTTTATAACATTATAAATGTCTTTACTCGCACTTTTGATCAATTTACAGTGATGCATCCACTCCACAAACGATAGCATTACTACTACAGAACATTCTCTAAGAACAATGATATTATTAGAGTAGAGCAAAAATAGGACAAAATTATGTGTGTGTAAGAGTGTGTGTGTGTGTAAGAGTGTGTGTGTGTAAGAGTGTGTGTGTGTGTGTGTGTGTGTGTGTCTAACAGGAGTGTAATAACAGTGGTGGACTGGCTGTCGTTGGTGACGCTCCGTCTCTCTCTGCTTCCCGCCGTGTGCAGATGGTTCATTGTCTTCAGTTTCCGAAAACATTCCCAGTCCGTCAGGAGTCAGGACAGAGTCCAGCTGTGAGTGTGTGAGGTTTGAGCAGGTTTCTCTCACTGACCGATGAACAAAAGTGATCTTCTGGACTGCACTCTGAAAACTGGATTTACTGGAGTTCATAAATAATTCAGAAATCACAAATGAAAAAAAGAAAGCAGTTTTTTTAAATAGTAAACACATTTAACAATATTGTGAAAAAGACTTGATGAGCAGAAGATAATTATTTAAAAAACATAAAAAATCTTACTATTCCAAAACTTTTGACTGGTAAAACACACACACACAGATATATGTGTGTGTGTGTGTGTGTGTGTGTGTGTGTTTTAACAATCATCTCTTATCACACGTTATTTGAGAATAACATTTAATAACAGATCACATTTACAGAATCATAAGTACAATTATAGTTTTGATTAATATTTTGACTTGTATTTTTAAAAGATTTTTAATTTATCTTTTTTTCCGTCAAAATTTAGCTTTTTATTTATTTTTAGTATTTTTTGTTTTATATATTATATTAGTTTTTATTTATGTTCTGATCAGTTTTATTTAATATTATTATAGATCTTATGTTTTAATTTTTATTTCAGTTTTTTTTTTTCATTTTAAATAGTTTATGTATATATATATATATATATATATATATATATATATATATATATATATATATATATATATATATATATATAGTTATAGTTATTTATTTTTTATTCATGTGTTTATTTTTATTTCCATTATAGTTAAACTAAAAAAAGAAATTTTGCCATGGCAACTAGCAGAAATAGAACCCTTTTTAAATAATTTAAAAAAAATTACATTTTTTTGTGTGTTTTTGTCATTCTTAGTTTTCATTTTTAACATTCTTAAATCAAGATGCTTTTACTTTAGATGCAAAAGAGTCTTGTTTGATTTATTTTTTTAAATGCATCTAAATAGAGTTTATGCCAAACAAGAAAAATACCTGCAAATTAATCTTAATTCAAAATTAAAACCTAACCATTTTCTTCCTGACCACACAGACACTAGTTCTTGATTTAGGCATAAACTCGCTTTATTTGCATGCATTTTTTTTTTTTTTTTTTTTTTGAAAACAAGACTTTTTGCTTCTCAAGTAAATGTAGATTTAAGGATGATTGGATATTTGTACTGGAAAACAATGAACATGAAATCCTGAAAGAATAAAACAGCCAGACATTTATGAGGAGATCATGTCTGTTCTTCAGTGATAACAGGGTCATGTGACCTGAGCAGAATCATGACCTCATCATTATCTCCCGCCTGCCATGACACACACGAGACGGTGCACTTCTTCATCTTCATGAGTCTTCACGCTGTCTTACACTGGAGTAGATTTCTATATGAATGCATACTATTCACTAAAATCATCAGATGTCATGCAAAAGTCAGAATTAGTTTTTTTTTTCAACAGCTTAAACACATTTTCAAAACTTTGCCTCTTTTTTTATCAGAGGAAGTAGAATTAACTGAGTTCAAATTCAAATAAATGTATCTATAAGGAATATAAAGTACTAAAAAATAACACAATAAAATAAATAATACAAATTGTGAATTTTCCCCCAGCTCCATTACAGCTAAAGAGGAAGATATTTTATAATAAACAATTTTTTAGATGATAACTAGCCACTGTATGTGAGCAAGCAATATAAATACATAATTTCATTACATTACATGTGTTGATGTCCAGTGACTGTTAGTGTGAAAATAATATTTTAGATGAGAAACAAACTAGTGTATGATGTTGCAAAACTTGGTTTTAGAGAACATATAAGTTATCATTTCGATTTCCATATTAATATATTTTATAATTTTGCATAAAAATAAATGCATTTTGTTTTAAGGTTAAGTTAGTGTACGTGTGTCTGTGTGCGAGTGTGTGTGAGTGTGTGTCATCAGCTTGAGCGATGCTGTAAACAATGTAGTTCTGCATGATGCATGATGAGTTTTCACGCCATTGTAACAGTTATTTCACAGTCATATCTTTAATGAAAAGGTAATATGAGACGTAGAGTATTCCTCACATCATCACACACACACACACACACACACACTACAGTCTCGAGAAGTAAACTAAATATGACAAAGCCTCCCTTTGGGAACATTTACACTGCAAAAACAAACAAACAAAGATTTTCTTACTCAGACTTCCATCTAAAATATCTCAAAGTTCTTAAATCAAGATTCACGAAGTTGAGAAGCAGAAAGACTGAAGATATTAGGTCTGGTTTTCTGAAATAAATGATCAATATTAATTGAGTTCATGCTTGAAAGAACACAAATATATCCAACAACTGAGTCAGAAATATGATCTTGTTCTTCTTTGAATTAAGGAGATGTTTCTCCCCCAAATTACAGATGTTTTCTCTTCTTTAAAGCATGAACTCATTTCATTTTGGCTTTTTTTTTTTTTTAACAATTCTTGTCAGTTTGCTACAGAATTCTCATATATTTTAATGCAAAACAGAGCAAAAATACTAAAATATATACAAATATGTGTACATTAAAAGATATTTAAAATATAGTGTGACATGGCTATATTTGGAAAAACAAGTAACAATTTTTATTTAATTCTGAAAATGTAAAGAAAGTATTGAACTAGGTATTGTGTTACTATAATTAATTATAATAAAAAATAACAGAAGTATATGATTAAATAAACGTGTATATGTTTAATATAAAAATAATTAAGTTTAATTGAAGTTTTTCATTTTATTGCGTTTTTGAAAATATATATTTTTATTTATTTTTGTCTTAGTTTTAGTTATTGGTGATGAATACAAATAAATATTTAGATGTTTGGCTCAAATAATTAAATTGTCCAGTGACTTTGTTTCAGTGACTTTCCCAGTGGTTGGTAATTACTGGATATTAATGTTTAATCTCCATTTCCATTCATAAACTGAAAAATTACAACAACAATATTAGTAGTGCAAAAGCCTACAATCTCATATTTGTGTATATAATTATTATAACATCACAAAAACAAATACTTCTGTCTCTGTGTGTTTGCAAATGATGCAAATAAAAATCCTTTAGTTATTAAAGCACAAAAGCTGTTCGAGCCTCTGATGATCTCAAAGATTCGACATGAAACCCAGACACAGATGCATTCAAACATACAGCTGCAAAACACATACAGATAGAGAGATATTAATGCAATCACTTCTAATATCTACTGCAGAAGCGGGACTCTGGTGGTCAGAGGTCAGAGGTCAGGGCGTGTGTGATGGCGGCGGCCAGGTGTTTTGCTGTGGGTTTCTCCGCGCAGCAGCTGACCGTCAGTCCGTGTGACTTCAGCGCGTCTGCTGTGGTCCGGCCGATCGACGCAAACTGAACAACACAACCATCCTTTATTACAAACAACATGAGAACCTGTGATCTGATGACTGCTTCTGTGCTGCAGGACACTGGTGTTCTCTGAATGTGCTTCATCTCAATCACTGTATGATGATGATTGCTGTACCTTTATCTGCTCCAGCTGAGATCCTGAGAGTCTCTTCACCAAATCCAGACAGAACGACACTCCGGACGGACTGAAGAACGCCACGCTCGCTGGGACGCCCTGAACACACACACACACACACACACACACAGACACACACACAGACAGACAGGTGAGTGAGGGCGCTCTCATGAACACACAGATGTAGGTCTCTGACACACACCTGCTGAGTGAAGTAGTGTGTGATGTTGTTCTGTAGATCCGGATGTTCAGACGTCTGATAGACGGTCAGAGTCTCCAGAGGAACATCTGACACAGAGACACACTGAGAATAAACCCATCGCCAGAATCATCACCAAAACACAGAGACACACTGCAAACAGAAAGCTGGAAATAAATGAATAAATGTCCTCACGGTTGTCTCGGAGCGCGGTGGCCAGAACTTCACGTTTGATGGAGCCGCAGGGAAAGAAAAGTGGCTTTATCTCTTGATTTTCTCCTGCGTTTAACAAAACACATTAACAAAGACTTATGAAAATATGAAATATCTAGCCGTCATCAGAGAGAGTGATATTAGAAGGATCATACTCTGGAGGATGAGGCGAGCGAGAGCATCTGCGGTCCCAGTCTCTTCTCCCAGAGGACTCAGACCCAACTCTACAACTGAAAGAAAAGAACAAGTAAAGCTTTATTACAATTCTACAAGCTTTCATTACTGGACGATGCTGACAGCGAGCTCTGTTTGAAAATCTGATTGTGCTTTTATAAGAGTATGACCAGGTCATATTTCAGCACCACAAAAAAAGTTATACTTTGCATAATGACCATTAAGCCTATGTTTAGGCCAACAACAATTATTGCAACAATGCAAAAAAAAAAAATACAAAATTATATGAATCCTCAGCTATATATATATATATATATATATATATATATATATACAGACAAATTTTTTTTGTATTATATATATTTATTATAAATATTTTTTTTTACATAACATGTGTGTGAAATGATTTCATACCTAAAGATGCTGTGGCTTTTCCAACCACATAAACTGACTTTTCATTCCATTTGTCTTTCACTGCGTCCCATTCTGTCGAACAAAAACACATTCTCTACAGTGCTACGAATACTGTCGTATTATATGCAAAATAAAACCATAATGCTCCAAAATCAGACATTTTCTTGAAGTGTCTTTATCATTTTAAGCCATGCATCCAATCATTTATTATTAAAAGTGATAAAAAGTGTTGAAACTGTGGCCTCTAGACATTACTGTGAGCACTTACATGTACGTACATTTACATGCAGATGCTTTTATCAAGCTAAACTTTTCAATTCATGCATTCCCTAGAAATCAAAGACTGAAACACTGCTTTAATGTTTGAGAATTAATATAACAGAATTAATATAATTCCCATCATTTATGAGTTTCTACATCTGAAATATATAATCATCCTTCCACATTACATCTAATTCATTTAATAACTTTCATTGTAGTTTTTACAGTTAATTATAGCTAAAACTATCATTAAAACCATTAGAAAATATTCTTACTGTGTAAAATAAAATATTATTATTATATTATTTTTAATTATAATATTTTATTTTTATTTCATCTGGTTGCCTTGCCAACGTTACTCATTTTAATCTGGCTAATTTGAAATAACAAAAATAAAACTTAAATAAAAATATAAACAAAAGTATTTAAAAAAAAATGCTAATACAAAGCAAAAAATAAAATACTAAAATTTAAATGAAAATAGCAAAAAAATAAACTGATTCAAAATATTATTAAAAAGCTACATGATACTAAAATAACACTGTGTTTGTGGATGAGCTGCTCTTTTGTTAAAATGTAATTTCATGACATTATACTGTAATATATACTATATTAGCCATCCAATAAGAAGCAAACACATCTCCAAGGCTTTGCGCATGGCTCCTGTATCTGATAAAGCACAGGAGGATCCAGACTCACTGTGTGTGTGTTTCTGTGAGTCTAAACAGCTCTTCACGGCCTCCACGGCTCGGGGACTGGTGAAGATCAGACCTCCAAACCTCTCGGGCTCAAAGAGCTGGGGTTCACAGCACAAACACAAAGGGTTCAGATCTCACAAAACACAGCAACGTTATTCACCTTCAGTGGCCAGTTCAATCTGGGTTTGGAAATGCCAGGATCAAGAAACACATCTTACTTCTGTACTGGTTTTTCAAAGCACAAATAACTACTTCTGACTGCTCCATCTCTGACGATTGTGCCAGTGTAGTTTACAATCAGAGATAAGAAGAAAAAAAAAATTAATTAAATTTTAGATTTTTGTTTGTTATTGACAGCGGTTTAAGAATTTGATGATACATTACACTGCTGTCAAAAGTTTTTGTTTACATAATATATGTGTGTTCTGTATACACACATACAGTATATATATTGAAAATATTTACATGTATACACATTTATATTCTTATATTTTATATTATATATAAATATATAAACAGCATTTTTCTTACATATATATATATATATATATATATATATATATATATATATATATATATATATATATATATGGATGTGTTTTCATTTATATATACAGGATAAAAATATACACATATAATAACTTTTATTTTGGATGCGATTAATCGCGATTAATTACTTAACAGCACTAATTTATATATCAAATAAATGATAAGACTATATATATATATAAATGTAAATATTTTTTTTAAATATATGCATATATATATATATATATATATATATATATATATATATATATATATATATATATATATTTACAATGTATGTGTATTTATATATGTGTAATAAATATACACAGCATAATATATTCCAATATATTCTGTAAATAAAATCGTATTTTGAATGCGATTAATCGTTTGACAGCACTAGTTACAAATGTTGCATTTTTTTTGTACCAGTTTTAAGTCAGATCGGATTACTTTTGAACAACTGGCCCCAGAAGAAGCAGTTTCCAAACTCACCCGCTCAGAAAGATGATCTAGAGACACGAATTTAAAGGACAGAACCGGAATCAAAGAAGCTGTGTGTCCACATGAAGCCAACTCCTGCAAGAAACACCCAACATCAAAACACTGGGATTATTGTGAAGGTTATTAATCATCATGAGGCATTACCTGGATGTAAGGGTCTGCTTCGCTCTCACTCTCTCGTGGCTCTTTCAGAAGCAGCACTTTCATGTTTGCAGGCCTCTAAAACACTGAAATGTGCTTTAATAATGACTGAAGACGTTTCTGCTGAATGACAATATCAGCATACGCCCATAGGAACACACATGTGTCACACAGTGATAACAGGAACAACAGACAACTGCACACACACGTCAGGGAGGAACTGAGGCTCTTGTGTTTTCATGCATTGACTTTAGTGAAGTATATCACAGCGAACAAGGATTATTCAGCTGAAAGCGCTTTAAAGCGGTGACTGTCGAAGCTATTCATGCAGCTGATAAGAGTAGCAATACTTGATGAATGTGGTTTAATAACAGTTGGATACTTGCTTTAATTGATACGTGCAGTGAGTGAGTTTGTGTAGCTTTCCGCAGGATTGTGACACATATAAACTACAGCGGTGAAGCCGGACGCGTTTCAAAACAGAACAGTGCGGCTTTTCAAAATAAAAGTCCCAATGGTTCCTAAAGTTTATGGGTGTATGGAAGAAAATT
This sequence comes from Carassius gibelio, assembly GCF_023724105.1. Lineage (NCBI taxonomy): Eukaryota > Metazoa > Chordata > Actinopteri > Cypriniformes > Cyprinidae > Carassius > Carassius gibelio. Next base: position 490,274 of record NC_068407.1, on the reverse strand, counting down.
AAAGAACATATAGTAGAGACGTTTTATCTTACAAGTCGTTTTTACCCTGGCAAATCTGAGTTTATACCTAAAAAACAGTAAGAATTAAAGTTTTTACGTATTTAAGTAACAGTCCGAATCACGTCTTTTCACGATATCCATTTATTTCTTAATCTATAAATTGCTTAATTCTTTTTTTTTTCATTCATTTGTGCTGTAAAGCATTTACGAGTGTTTTGCTTAAAAATATTACATTTTGGCCCTTTGCTCTTATTTAGTTAGGACAGTGAAGCAGAAGTGGTAGAGAGAAGGAGAGCTAATTAGTTAAAGTACGTTTTATTTATTTATTTATTTTAATTCGACGTTTTAGACAACAACAAAGAAAGGTATTCTTAACTGTGAGATTTATTGAACTGGTTGTTAATAGCAACACTATTTGTTTATTTATTTGTGTGTGTTTGTGTAAATATGTTTGCAAATTTTTCCTCATAAATATAAAACTTGGAAAACGGTTAGAGCTCGTCTTTAAAAATGCAGCCGTCTTTGCGTATTTCGACGCTGATTGGATGAGCCTGCTGCTCCGGCTCCTCCCCTCCCGCATATAATTATGAAGTTCCGCAGGCGTGTTCTCGGTGCTTTACATCCGCGATCTCTCTGCTTCCTCTCGGAAACACCTTCATCACTTACACTTCACTAACACTTAACGTTAAAGTTTGATGAAGATGAACGAGTCGCTTCACGCGTTTGACTTCGAGCGTCACTTTGACGATCTCGCCGCGCGGGAATGGTTCGAACAGAACTGGTGAGTCAAATGATCAGAACCGAATCACTGATTCATTCTATAACTCCTCTTACTCTATAATAATGCATAAACAGAACCAGAATCAAACAGAATATTCGGGAATGCTGCATGCAATGCATTATAATACTTCACACATTTCTAACATGCCTCCTGCTTTACATGTTTAACACTTCCTACTCATTAAAACGAAGCAAGAATAACCTTTGACCTGTCATCTTAAATATCACAATCACATCGATTCAGTGCAATAATGTGTGTGATTGTGAATTATATAAAGTGTTCAGGTAGTTTTATGACTCCTGTGATTGATGGATCGATGTCGGTGATAAGAGAGGTTCAAGTTCAGGTGCGCTCACCTTTGACCTTTCAGCTGATTGTGACATCAAAATCTAATAAAGAGTCCAAAAACCTTTAGAGTTAGATCAGGACAAAGAGACGTTATGTATGTATGTGTATGTGTATGTGTGTGTGTGTGTGTGTGTGTGTGTATGTGTGTGTGTGTGTGTGTGCTATATAAATAAACCTGGCCTTGCTGTTGCTTTATTCTTTAATAAGTGCAATATCTGTGTGTATATGTTTGTAATGTGTGTGTGTGTGTGTGTGTGTGTGTGTGTGTGTGTGTGTGTGTGTGTGTAATGTGTTTCAGGGGAGCGTCGTTGGTTCTGTCCGGTGTGTATGTGCTGGTTATATTTCTTGGACGTGTCTACATGAAGGACCGAGAGAAGCTGGATCTGAGGAAGCCTCTGGTGCTCTGGTCATTGAGTCTGGCCACGTTCAGGTGAGACGCAGACACACACTTCTCTGAACAACACCGGAACGGTCAGATAGAAACTGGAGTCTGCAATTCTGACCTTTTCTCTGAATTGTGAGTTTTGAAATCAGAAATCTAAGAAAAAATATTAGAATTTTCAGGATGTGAACTCAAAATTACGAGAAAAAAATCATAAGTGTGAGATGTAAAAACTGAATTATGAGAAATGTGTTAGAATTGTGAGGTATAAACAAAAAAAAATCAGAGAACAAACCTAGAACTGCAAGGTGTAAACTCAGAATTGCGCAAAAAAAATCATAAGTGTGAGATGCAAACTCAGAATTATGACCAAAAAATGTTAGAACCACAAGATGTAAACTCAAAAATATGATTTTTTTTTTTTTAACTCCAAAATCAGAGAAAAAAAGTTCGAATTACAAGATTCAAACCCAAATTATTATTATTATTTTTTTTTTAGATTTGTGAGATATAAACTGAGAAACCAGAGTAAAAAATATTAGAATTGCAAGATGTAAACTGATAATTATGCAGAAAATTCTTAAGTGTGAGATGCAAACTAAGAATCATGAGAAAAATGTTGAGATATAAACCCTGCTAGAAAAATAGCACAAATTGTTTATATCTGGTAATTCTGGTTCTATATCATAATTCTGTCATCTTCTATAGAGTTGTCTCCTAGTTTTGTGGCGTGAGTTTTACTGTGTTTAGCTGAGAACGCTCTGTTGGATCAGATATGAGCGGAGTCTGATGAGCTGTCTTGATTCTCTGAATGGTGTGTGTGTGTGTGTGTCAGTGTGATGGGGGCGATGCGGACGGGCTGGTACATGTTCAGTGTGCTGAGGTCACGTGGGCTCCGGGTGTCTGTGTGTGACACTGGCTTCTTCAGCGCCCCTGTCAGCAAGTTCTGGGCGTTCGTCTTCACTCTGAGTAAAGCGCCGGAGCTCGGTAAGACTTTACATTAACTGCTCTGGAGGAAATATAGCTCATCATTCATCCATTATATCTTTGTTCCGCGGTGAAAAAAAAAAAAAAGGAAGAAGCTTGTAAATTTCACAAATAGTTACAAAGAAATGTAACTCTGTAGCACTGAAGCAGTCAAAAGTAGCACAGAGATATTTGTAGCAATAGACAACGATACATTGTATCCGTTTGTCTTTGATGCCAAAAATCATTAGGATATTAAGTTAAAAAAAAGTGTTACAAAAGTGAATATATTATAGTCTTTCTGTGTGTGTGAGAGAGAGAGAGAGGGAGAGAGAGACAGTATTTCACACTTAATATTAGTTAACATTCATAAATGTTATTCAAAACATTTTTTTCTTCATTGTACGGCTTTTAACTGGTTAGTTTAAATAAACTGAATTACAGTATTTTGAAACTAATAATGTCACAACACACAAAAAGATCTTGACTCGTGCACATCATGTTACTGACTTTGCATGCTTGTGATGGGAGTTAAACGTTTGCATAAAAGAGGACTTCTGTGTGAAAGCAAGAACTGATCCAGTGTGCATCTTGAATGCAGCGTACTCTCTTTCAAACACGTGCATGTAAATGTTAAATAACTTTGCACAGACCAATTGATTTTATTACACTGCATTATTTGATGCATGCATACTAACTCTAGATTGTGTCTTTGGCGGCCCGTTGAGCTGATGTTTTGTGATCTGCATGTGGTGTTGTTCAGGGGACACGGTGTTCATCGTCCTGCGTAAGCAGCGTCTGATCTTCCTGCACTGGTATCATCACATCACCGTCCTGCTCTACACCTGGTACACGTATAAAGACCGTGTGGCCGGCGGCGGCTGGTTCATGACCATGAACTACATCGTCCATGCGTTCATGTACAGCTACTACACGGCTAAAGCAGCCGGCGCTCGAGTGCCTCGACTCTGTGCCATGATGGTCACGCTCATGCAGATCACACAGATGTTCATAGGGCTCACCATCGTAGGGCTCCTCTACCTCTGGAATCATGACACCCTCTGCTTCTCCACCAAGAGCAACATCATCTGCGCCTCTCTGATGTACCTCAGCTACCTGCTGCTCTTCTCCGTCTTCTTCTATCAGTCCTACTTCAGACGCTCTGGAGAGCAGAAGAGCGTGAAGCGAGAGTGAGAGGAGCTCTTCACTGTCCCGTCCCTTTAAACTCACGCAAAACCATCCATGAAGGGAATTGAAAACACTAGTTTACATGCTCAGAGATTAAAACTAGATTAAAGAAGACTAGTTTTAGGACCATTAAAAAAAATTATATATATTTTAAAAATATGTATATATGAAGAGTTCAGAACCAAAAACGTGGAGGTTTAATATGCTTAATTGTCATAAAAAAAATGTCACGAAGCATTATATATTGAAATATATGACAGTTAAGCATGTTAAAAACCCATAATTCTTATTATTTTAGTGAAAGCAGGTTTAAGTTAAAGTTGTTGATTTTATTTTATGAAACTATTAAATTCCAGTTGTGATTTTTTTTTTTTTTTTTTTTTTTTTTGTAAGCTGTTCATAACATGTCACAATGAAAAAAAAAGGTTAAAAAGGCTTTATTCATGCAAAATGTTTTTTTTTTTTTTTTAATGTTTGTGAAATGTGACTTTGATCAAATGTTCTGAGATTGGTTCGCCGACAGAAGTGCTCTTTTCTAAGTTCAGGAGTTAAACGTGTGTTAATGTTAATGTTTACAGGCCTTGTGTGTAAAGCATTGATTTCCTCCCAGAGGAACAGAGCCTCACGTGCTCCTCTGGAACAATGAAACCATTGATCGTCTAATCTGGACACAAACATGAGTGATCAAAACCCTTCAAAACAACTACAAAATCCCTAAAAGTTGATCTGCAGCTGTTCACAACTACATTTACCATAAAATGTCCAAATGTAATATGCACAGAATCTGATTGTTAACGCAGACACGTGAGAAAGAATGTAAAAGGGTCAGCACTTGCAGGTGTTTTCAGGATAAATTACTGTAAACCGACGCTGTGTGTGACACACAGGAGATTTAGTGTGTTATATTCCAGCTCTTCTGTGAGTATCTAGTGGTTCTAGGACTGTGTAACTCTATAAACGAGTTTATCTGGAGATCAGATTGTGTTTGTGGTTGTCGAAGCCTGTCGGACGGTGTAAAGTCGTCTTTCTGGTTAGCCAGCATCCAGCATTTGCATTGATCTGGTTGATCGTCACAACACCTGCTCAGGTCTCAGATTCATTCTGTTCTTCTAGATCTCACCAAACATCACACTCTACATCAACAATTAACCACATCTTTTATTCATTTTGAAATATGAGAATGTTTGCAAAGTCCTGATCTTCTGGTTACATGAGAAACTTTCTGAAGCATGTGTTTATTAATAATAAACACCTAATAAACTGATTTTTAGTCCTGTCATTTCTCAGCAAGAATTAGTTCTCTTGGGGTCAGGCAGATTTTGTAATGTTATTAGAAGAAGTATTTTATGCTCAGTGAGGGTGCATTTATTTGGTCAAAAATACTGTGAAAAAACATGAAATATTATTTGAATCTAAATCATCTGTTTTCTGTGTGAATCTGTGTTAAAATATAATTTATTTCTGTGATGCTCCGCTGTATTTTCAGCATCATTCCTCCAGTCTTCAGTGTCACATGATCTTCAGAAATCAGAATAATATGATGATTTACTGCTCAAGAAACATTTCTGATTATTGTCAGTGTTGAACACAGTTGTGCTGCTCAATATTTTTGTGAAAACTGATGCATTCTATTTTCCAGGATTCACAGATGAATAGAAAGTTTAAAAGAACAGCTTTTGTTTAAAAACAGAAATCTTTTATAACATTATAGATGTATTTACAGGCACTTTTGATGAATTGAAAGCATCCTTGATTATTGAAAGAAGTATTAGTTTCATACAAATATATATGTAGAAATGACTTTAAACCATTTTAAATCAATATTTCTTACATTTATTAATCAATGATGCGTGAAATTATATATAGACACACACACACACTGAAGGCCTGTGGCGTTGTTTAAATGAGAAGTGCTGCCCTCTGCTGGACTCTCGCTGCAGATGTTCTGCTGATTCAGCTTCTCCTCTGAGCTCAGTGTGATGATGATCTGATGAACATGAGAGGAGAGGAGGAGCATGTGTTCCTCTCTCACAGCCCCAGACACTGAGAGACGAACACATGTGCTGATCTGTGAGGTTTTACTCTGAATGGAGACGAGTGGAGTTTGATTGAGAGAAAAAGCTCTTCAGGAGGAGGGAGAATGTCTCTGTGGTTCCTGGTTCCCATCAGTCTGCCTGTGTTCACACTGCCTGGAATCTGGATCATGTGAGTATTTATTAACACCCTCAAATAAGACCAGAGTTTATGATAATCTGGCAATTTAATTTCAATAAAACTTTGAATGCATTTAAAATATTTCAATACGAGATCTGTTTCTATTCTGCAGTGTTACTTTAGTACCATTGATATTCTAGTTGTGTTTGTATTTCAAATGAGGTCATTTATATTTTATATTTTTTTATTATTTTGTGCAATTTTATATATATATATATATATATATATATATATATATATATATATATATATATATATATATATATATATATATATATATATATATATATATATTTGTTATATTAGTTTATATTGAGTAATTTTTGAGTAATTTTTTTATGGTTTAAGTTCTATCGTAGTTAACAATAATGGCTGATATATTGAGAATTTTTTTTATTTTGAATATTACTGAATATATAGTTTTTTTTTCTTAGAGAATTGGAGTTTATCCATTTAATCATAATGTCTTTCTATTTACTCATTAAATGCATAAATGTTTTAATTTAATTTTAGCTCAAGTGGAGGTAAATGCTTTTCAAAAATACATCACTTTGTAAACAGTTTCTATGCAAGTCTATTGCAAAACTCATTTAGTAGTTATTAAGAATCAGCTTTGCGCAGCTGACCTGAACACGTTTGTAAAGACATGTTGTATTTCTGAAAGCCTGTACTCTTGTAACCTGTCTGTCTCTCACAGATATGCGATGGCTCTCTACAATCAGCACGTCTGTCCTGTGAATAACTGGTGAATATTGAACCTTCTCTCAGTGGGAAACAGAGACTGCACTGATTGATTTATTCAGATATCAATAGCATCTCCTCAACAATAAATGAATAAGATTTTGCTGGAGTGTTTGATTAGATCACATTGATTTTGAGGTTAAAGAGGCTGTTTGACTGTCACGTTTCTGTGTTTGTTCAGATTGATCAGTCGCTTAAATGCCAAACTATACACTTTACTATCTCAAGAGTTAAGTTATCTCACATTCGTTAATGAGAAGGACGGATTTTGCAACGTTAAAAATCAAAACCCTTGCAAAATCTTTGTTTTAACTTATTTTATGCATGCAGTCAGCAAATATAGTCACAGTATGTGTGTGTTTGTAGGGTATATAACTCAAGCTGTGAGAAGTCTTTGGTTCTTCAGAGCGGATCTGATCTGTGCTGCACGCTGGACAACATCCCACTCATCAGGTGCCAAAGCATCACGTTTTATTAGAAGATGAGCAGAAATGATATATTGTCAGAGTGTTATTGATCCTCCTGATGTGTGTGCAGTAAATGTGGCGGTGTTCCTCCAGAGAGCTGCTGGTTCAGTCTACTGTGCAGCTCTGCTTCGTTCATTGGTGAGTGATTCACTGATTCAGTTCTGAACTATAGAAACACACAACTGACTCTAACAGCTCGTTCAGCATATTCAGCCGTTTTTGATGTGATTGTTCTGTTGTCTGTTACAGTGATTACTGGGATTAATCTGTCTGTTTCATATGTTACAGTGACTGTTATTGTTCTTTTTCGTTTGTTACAGTAACTGTGAGCTGTTTCATATGTTACAGTGACTGTGATTGTTTTGTTTGTGTGTTATTGTGATTGTTCTGTTTGGTGTGTTACAGTGATTGTGATTGTTCTGTTTGGTGTGTTACAGTGTTTGTGATTGTTCTGTTTGGTGTGTTACAGTGTTTGTGATTGTTCTGTTTGGTGTGTTACAGTGATTGTGATTGTTCTGTTTGGTGTGTTACAGTGATTGTGATTGTTCTGTTTGGTGTTTTACAGTGTTTGTGATTGTTCTGTTTGGTGTGTTACAGTGTTTGTGATTGGTCTGTTTGGTGTGTTACAGTGTTTGTGATTGTTCTGTTTGGTGTGTTACAGTGTTTGTGATTGTTCTGTTTGGTGTGTTACAGTGTTTGTGATTGTTCTGTTTGGTGTGTTACAGTGATTGTGATTGTTCTGTTTGGTGTGTTACAGTGATTGTGATTGTTCTGTTTGGTGTTTTACAGTGTTTGTGATTGTTCTGTTTGGTGTGTTACAGTGTTTGTGATTGGTCTGTTTGGTGTGTTACAGTGTTTGTGATTGTTCTGTTTGGTGTGTTACAGTGTTTGTGATTGTTCTGTTTGGTGTGTTACAGTGTTTGTGATTGGTCTGTTTCGTGTGTTACAGTGTTTGTGATTGTTCTGTTTCGTGTGTTACAGTGACTGTGATTGTTTGTTTGTGTGTGTTACAGTGATTTTGATTGTTCTGTTTGGTGTGTTACAGTGTTTGTGATTGTTCTGTTTGGTGTGTTACAGTGACTGTGATTGTTTGTTTGTGTGTGTTACAGTGTTTGTGATTGTTCTGTTTGGTGTGTTACAGTGTTTGTGATTGTTCTGTTTGGTGTGTTACAGTGATTGTGATTGTTTGTTTGTGTGTGTTACAGTGTTTGTGATTGTTCTGTTTGGTGTGTTACAGTGTTTGTGATTGTTCTGTTTGGTGTGTTACAGTGACTGTGATTGTTTGTTTGTGTGTGTTACAGTGATTTTGATTGTTCTGTTTGGTGTGTTACAGTGTTTGTGATTGATCTGTTTGGTGTGTTACAGTGACTGTGATTGTTTGTTTGTGTGTGTTACAGTGTTTGTGATTGTTCTGTTTGGTGTGTTACAGTGTTTGTGATTGTTCTGTTTGGTGTGTTACAGTGATTGTGATTGTTTGTTTGTGTGTGTTACAGTGTTTGTGATTGTTCTGTTTGGTGTGTTACAGTGTTTGTGATTGTTCTGTTTGGTGTGTTACAGTGTTTGTGATTGTTCTGTTTGGTGTGTTACAGTGATTGTGATTGTTTGTGTGTGTTACAGTGTTTGTGATTGTTCTGTTTGGTGTGTTACAGTGACTGTGATTGTTTGTTTGTGTGTGTTACAGTGTTTGTGATTGTTCTGTTTGGTGTGTTACAGTGTTTGTGATTGTTCTGTTTGGTGTGTTACAGTGTTTGTGATTGTTCTGTTTCGTGTGTTACAGTGATTGTGATTGTTTGTTTGTGTGTGTTACAGTGATTGTGATTGTTCTGTTTGGTGTGTTACAGTGACTGTGATTGTTTGTTTGTGTGTGTTACAGTGTTTTTGATTGTTCTGTTTGGTGTGTTACAGTGACTGTGATTGTTTGTTTGTGTGTGTTACAGTGTTTGTGATTGTTCTGTTTGGTGTGTTACAGTGTTTGTGATTGTTCTGTTTGGTGTGTTACAGTGATTGCGATTGTTCTGTTTGGTGTGTTACAGTGATTGTGATTGTTTGTTTGTGTGTGTTACAGTGATTGTGATTGTTCTGTTTGGTGTGTTACAGTGATTGTGATTGTTCTGTTTGGTGTGTTACAGTGATTGTGATTGGTCTGTTTCGTGTGTTACAGTGATTGTTCTGTTTGGTGTGTTACAGTGATTGTGATTGTTTGTTTGTGTGTGTTACAGTGATTGTGATTGTTCTGTTTGGTGTGTTACAGTGTTTGTGATTGTTCTGTTTGGTGTGTTACAGTGACTGTGATTGTTTGTTTGTGTGTGTTACAGTGTTTGTGATTGTTCTGTTTGGTGTGTTACAGTGTTTGTGATTGTTCTGTTTGGTGTGTTACAGTGATTGTGATTGTTTGTTTGTGTGTGTTACAGTGTTTGTGATTGTTCTGTTTGGTGTGTTACAGTGATTGTGATTGTTCTGTTTGGTGTGTTACAGTGTTTGTGATTGTTCTGTTTGGTGTGTTACAGTGATTGTTCTGTTTGGTGTGTTACAGTGATTGTGATTGGTCTGCTGCGTTACGCTCAACTCATCCATAAGCACAGCAACAGCGTGCTGAACATCGAGGGTTTGTTTGCTGGATGGCTCTGTGCTGCAGGACTCATGATTGTGGGAAACTTTCAAGTAAGAAAACAATAACAAAGCAGCAATTCACCGTTTTTCTTCCACTTTTCAAATGATAGTTTCTCCATAGACACCATTTGATTATTTGTTATTTCAATACACTACTTTCAGCAGGGTTCAATATTTTGAAACTTATTTTACTGGATTGTGATGTTTTTAATTCCTTTAGGGCTCTCTTTTTAAATGTGGTTGATGCATATTAAAATAAATCTGCAGTGTAGTTGATTAGGGAGAATGTACTGCTCTTCATCCAGGCGTCTCCTCCAGATCGCTGCCTGCACCTTTCAAATATTACCAACATAAGAACAAACATGATTTGTTTTTCCTCATTCATTGAGACTTCTTTCCTGCTGCTATAGTTTAATAAGCCCATACATGTGTGCTTTTCTTTGCTTCAGCAGATATTATGTAATATTATCACTAGCGTGATCAGATAAACACAGGGTCTCTTCTGTGCACGTCCGCTGATTGTGTGTTATTACATAAGTGTGAAATCAAAGGGATTTGGCCGTTTGATATGTGTTTGTCTGCATGTCCTGCAGTGATGGAGGTGTGTGCAGATGTGCTTTTACTAAGCAGTGAAAGTGTTTAGAGATATGGGATGGAAACTCAAGGGCATCGGGTTCAAACCCAGAAGGGGTTGCACTGCAGGTGTGCACCTGTGCATGTGATGTCATTTAACATCTTGATTTTTAGCCTCTTTTTTTAAAGCTACATGTTGCACAGATGGAAGTGAGAACCAGAGCTCTAATAGATACGAAGCTATCACTGGGCCATTAGCTTTTTTAAAAATACCTTATTTACAACCAAAGGGTGCATATTATTACCTTAAAGGTACGTATTATACCCTAAGCTGTGCACAGTACCGTCCCAGGTGCTGTTTCTCTGAGAGTGAAGTGTGTTTGAAGCTGTATCTGGTGTTGACTCTGTGCTATCTTCTGCAGGTGGACCATGCTAAAGTTCTTCATTATGTGGGCGCGGGTCTGGCCTTCCCTGGCAGTCTGCTGTTTGTGTGTGTGCAGACGCTGCTGTCGTACCGTGCAGCCCAGACGCCCAGAGACTTCCAGACATCTCACCTGCGGCTGACGCTCACCGCACTGGCCTTCATCACCCTCATACTCAGTATCCTCCACATACAGTGCTCATTCAGTCTTAAACCTGATCCATATGGCCATGAATGCTCACTGTAAAAAATCAATAGCTGAGACTTAAACTCAAAAATATAATGCATCATTTATTCATGCTGCAATGCATGCTGGGAAATCACAAAGCCTTTACATTGTAACAATATGAAATTGTGTTTGAGTAGTTTGGACAAAGTTTGGGATCACTTTCTTGGTCTGACAAGGGTTTTTGTGCAGTTTCAAGAAGTTTTTGAGACTCCAAGGTTTCATAAACTGGGAAATGTTTAGTTGCATTTTTTCTCAGTGCTGTGCAGTTGTTCCTTAACGCTGTGTCCTGCAGGCGCTGTGTTCTTCATTCAGGAGAGCTTTGTCCTCCAGCATGCGTCGGCTGTGTTGGAGTGGATGTTTGCTATCATCGTGCTGCTGTTTTACACTTCCTTCTCGCTCGAGTTTGGCTCCATCTCTTCAGAAACCCTCGCTGCTCTGATGACGAGACGAGCCGCTGCGTCTGAGGAGGGACGGAGACTAGAGAAAGTCTAGACGGACGTCTGACGTGTGAACATCAGCCTAAAGAGAACATCAGGATTAACCTGCTGGAAAAACCTTTAGCTGCATGACAGACGATCTGAATATAAGAATTTAGAAGAACTGTACAATTCTTTCTTAAGATTAACAGAGAATCCCTTGAAGCCCTTTTCAGGAGCACAGCATGAAATGTCATGTTCGTGACTGGGAGTAAAAAATAAAGAACTGTAAATACATAATTATGGAAGAATGTGCACTTTAGTGTGGTCATTCATATACTGGCAATATTTGCATTTTTCTGTCTGGATTTATGATGAACTCGACTTCAAGTGCCTAATAATTCAGTGTCTTGATATTCTTGAATCAGGCTGTTATCAAGAAAACCATGTGTGAGCTTTAATTATATCAGAGTTGCACAATTATGCATTTTATTGTTTGCACTGTGCTGTCATTATATGTACCACTTTTCTACTGGTCAGAAAGTTGTGTGATATTTTACTGGTTTATCTTCATGTCCACGCAGGAAATATATCAGATTCATGACCTGCTGTTTCTTTATTAAAGTAGCAGAATCTGTTTTAGTAAGCTGGTCAGCTGTGATCGGCGTGAGAAATCAGTGTTTGGGGTGTCAGAGGTCAGTCTCCTCCCAGATACACAGTCATGATCCAGAACGAGCTGCAGTGAGTGATCGAGGCGTGACGCTCTCTTCTGGTGAGAGTGACCGCAGAAACCCATTGTGTCTCAATCAGCTGCTGATTTCAGTGATTTATGTGTGAAGTCAGTTTTGCTATGACCATCCCATACAGCAAAAAATATATTCCAAAATATACAAAAAATAAATTTTCTAAAAAAATATATATTTCTTTTGAGGAGGGCCAATTACTCAAAATTAAATAAATGTTGAAATATATAAATAAATCTAAAATGCGTAATTAACTAATTAAATTCATAGATAAATGCATAAATAAATATTAATTAATTTTCATTTTTTAGGGTTAAGGTTTTCGGTGAATTCCGTCAACTGTAACCCTGAAAATGAAATTTGGAATAAATAAGTGAATGAATGAATGAATGAATTAATATTTATGCATTTAATTATGTATATAATTATTTATTTATATATTTCAAAAAAATGTAATGATTTAATTTTGAGTAATTTTGCCAGCCATAATTTTTGAAAATATATTGCTAATGTAAAAATATATTTTTAAAAGCATTTAAAATCTATTTTTGACTGTCTCTTTATATTTCAGTCCAAGGAAAACTGAAGAAGAAAACTTGATTTATTGTCTGTAACACGTGCAAACAGATAAAACATTTGACGAAACGTCAGCAAGGAATATAGTTTTACATGCTCCAAAAAATACAATTTTGCAATGCATAAAAATATTAAACATTACTAAATCATAAACCTACTTTATATCTCCAGTAGCCTTAATATAGGCTACTGTAAGACTAGAAATATATTTAAAATATATACATTTTGGTGTATGATGGTTGAAACTAAATATATTTTCTGTTTCAAAAAATATATATTTCATTGAGCTTTGCTGTTTGCAACATTAAGCATTTAAAGAATTTAAAATATAGAGACAGAAAACACAGGGATAAAATTTTGCATATAATCAAGCAAATTATATATGAACAAATCGCTCTGTAAAAAGCTTCCGGATACAGACTATATGAATAATAAATGTAAGTTTGGTGTGTGTAAGTGCTCCTGAAGTGTCTCCCCTTAAATAAATAAACAAATAAATAAATCCTATTGATTTATAAAGTAATAAAATAACAATAAAAATGTAAAAGTCTGGGAATCTTTTGCTTCTGTTCTCAGATTTGTCCAGGCTTACAAAACAATGTGATTTATTATCAAACACACGCTGAAGTTTTATTGCAAACACAATATCATATTTCTAAATCTCAGAGCAGGTTTGAGAGGTCATGTGTCTCTGTTCTCTCTCCTGATTGGTTAGTGCTTGTTTTATGCTAATTGTTGTGTTAGATATGTGTGTGTTTGAGGCTGTAGTTTCAGTGTGAGATACAGGACAAACATCATCCGCAGCAGACAGTGAGTATTAATACTGATTGGATTTTAATAATTCTCAGGCTAATCATTGGTTTATTGAGATATTAACTTCAAGTGATTATTTTAGCTCAAAGTTGTTCAGATGAAAAAATTTATAACAATTGTGAATCTCTGTCTTATTTTATTGACAATGCTTTTATTAGCTTAGATTACTTCAGGCAACACAGGAGTTAATCAAATGTAATTGATTTGGTTTATTAAAATGCTTAACGCTAAACAATTTTACAATGAAAATCTGTGTAATTGGTTGAGAAATCTATAGGAAAGACATCTGTAAATGAATGGTGTGTGTGTGTGTGTGTGTGTGTGTGTGTGTGTGTGCAGTGTTCCTGCAGGATCTGGGGTTGTGGTCCGCAGGAGTGTGTGTTGTTGTAGTTTACATTCTGCTGGCAAACACAGATCTGTTTCTGACCAAACCGGACCGCATGTCTCTGGACAGACTCTCCAGTGCCGAGCTCAGATCCACCGCTGGAGGTCAGAGGTCACAACATCTCGTTCACATCACAGCCGGCTGCTCACAAGGGTTGCAGTTTTTTTCAGCTGCTTACACACATTTACTAAACTTTACACACAAATCCAAGAAATGCACAGAAATGCTAAAAGCCTCTCATCTCTTGCAAAACAATAAAGCAGTGCGTTCAAAATATCACAAACACATCTCAAAGGCAAACAATTGCAAACATTTGCCATAATATTAATTCTTGTTAGATGTGTGCGTGTTCATAGAGAATTGTGTTGTGTTTTGCAAAAAGTGTTTTATGAAATTGAAAACTTGGTCAAAGTCTGCTGATCAGTGTGTGGTTTTGTAGATCTGGTGTGTGTTTCTGCTGTTTGAGAGACAGCTTTCACAAACTGTGTGACGAGGAAAGACTAAAATAAGACTGTAATGCACCGCTGCAAAATATAATATTTCTGTCAGATTCAGCTTGTAAATGTTCTTTCACAGCTGCTTTCCTGTAGAACATGTGTTGAAATTGCATGTTTTTTGTTGTTGATGCATTTGCTGTTTAATGCAGTTCAACTGAACCAAATGAAATGAGGGTAAATGACACACGTGTGGTTGTTTCTTCTCAGATGAGGAGAAGGTTAAAGCCGTCTCTCTGTGGGAGCGAGCGGGAGCTGTTATTATGGCGGTCAGACGGCCCGGATGATCTCTGTGCAGAGAGGTGTGTGTGTTTCTCATGTTATCATGTCACACACACACACACACACACACACTCATCCTCACAGGGCTGTGTGTTTTGTGTCAGGAGGCGTCTGATCTCTCCTCTCTGAAGCCTCTGTTAGACGAGCGAGGAGTCGCTCTGATCGCGGTGGTCAAGGAGAACATCGCCTCAGAGATTCAGGACTTCAGAGCTTACTTTAGCGGAGAGATCTTCCTCGATCAGCAGGTCATCACTGGAGCTCAAAAAATTTGCTTTTATATAGTAAATACTGAATGGCTGTATATAGTGTAATGAGTCACCAATACCATTATGTTATTGTAAAATATATTTAAAGTATATAAATAAACTATTATTAATAAAATAAATAAATACAGATTTCTTGGCTGTTTCAGATGTGTTTCTACGGTGTGAAGCAGAGGACGATGAGGAGTTTGGGATTCGCTCGATTTGGGGTTTGGAGGAACCTGCTGCAGGTGTGGATGAGAGGTTACCATGGCAACAGGAAGGGGGAGGGGTTTGTTTTAGGAGGCCTTTATGTGATTGGACCGGAGAATCAGGTAAAGCACAAAAAACATCTTAATGGCACATGATTTTAAAATGTCCAAACATAAAAAAGGACTGATTCCTGATGTGTTTGTGTTGCAGGGGATTCTGCTGGAGCACCATGAGAAGGAGTTTGGAGATAAAGCAGATCTCTCAGCGGTCCTGACGGCTGTCAGACGGATTCAGAAAACAGAAGAGACACAAGACAATTAGATTCATATCAAACCAAACCACAGCATCTTTGAAAAAAAAAAAAACATAACTGGATTTTGCCTTGAAATCAAATCAACTGAGTTTCCTGAAAACTTTTGCCAAACTGTTCATGGAATGCATTGTGTGTGTGTGTGTGTGTGTGTGTGTATGCGCGTGTAAAAGAGTGTGTGTGTGTGTGTGTGTGTATGTGTGTGTATGTGCGTTTGTGTGTGTTTGTGTGTGTGTGCATGTGTGTGTGTTGTCTCAGAGTGTCTATATGACAGACTGATCCTAAACTCTAATGAGGGGACAGCCTTGATGATTGACACATTAGATCATCAACACACACACACACACACACACACACACACAAAACTGATTTTTTTTTTCTTCTTTTCTCTGTGCAGAGAGGTGTGTGTGTTTCTTTGCACTTCAATTCCTTGTTAAAGTGTAGATTATCATGTGCATGCTATGAAATAAACTGAATAAATCCCTGTGGTGTCTAAGCTTAGAAATATTAAATTAATTAAAAGTCTAATTTATATTACATGTACATAAAAATAATTTTTTTCACAAATGTAAATATTTAAACGTAAAAAAAAACTAATGTGAAAAAAATGTACAAGTATTTGAATGTAGCTGTCTCGCGGATGATATGAGCGCTGATTGACAGACAACTTATAAATATAGGATCCGCCTCAGCGTGAAGATTGACAGGTGTGGCGTCCAATAGGAATGTCGCTACCTTCTCACTGTAGCCAATCAGAGAGCGGGTCACGGCAGAGGACAGTTAACAGTTGCGGTGTCAGAAATTACGATGCGCTCCTCAGCTACGACTTACACAGGTAAAAGTTTCATCTGTCGGTTAAAGTGTCGATTAAAGAGCTCTTGTTGTTTTATGAGTGTATGTATTCACCTGTAGCGTCTCTCAGGTGTGTTATTTAGTGACTGAAGCAACACGGAGCGTTTCATATTGACACGTTAGTCTGAAATATAACATAACATGACCAGTTCTGCTGCTTACAGCAAACGTTAGTATGAGTTTGAACATATTAAACACTCTCTATATATCCACAGTTATTTTGACATGTAAGTTATTGTTTTTTTGTATTACTTTAACCGATCTTAGGCGCTAAATGTAACCTGAGGCTCGAGATTACGGCACGCGCACGTCTACATCACGTTCACTAAAAGAGAAGCGCGTTCACGAGTCAATGAGACGGCTTTCATCAAATACAGTAACATCAATAAAACGATCATAATAAAAATATTTGACCCTGGAGAACAAAACCAGTCAGATTCATACATCACCTGAAAGTTGAATAAATAAGCTGTCATAAAAAATTATTTTAGTGATTTTTTTTTTTCAATATTGTGATCCTGTTCCCCAGTGTTTGGTGCGGATCATCAGTGGCGGGAGTTTTGGTTTGATTGATTGATGATGTGTTTGTGTGGCAGTGAGCTGAGAGATCAGCTGTTCTGGGATCAGTTCATCGTCTCGGACTCTCAGAGACTCACAGATGGAGGCTGACACAGGTGAAGCAGCTCAGGTGACTCTGAATGAAGCGCTGACCACTGACCGCTGAGCGTGTGTGTGTGTGTGTGTGTGTGTGTGTGTGCAGGTGAGATCATGAGGCTGACGGTCATCAGAGCAGATGATGGTCAGCTGGGCTTCAGTGTGCGAGGAGGATCTGAACACGGACTCCACGTCTTCATCAGCAGAGTGCAGAAAAACAGCGCCGCAGGTCAGAGACTTCAGCTTTCAGTGAATCATACTAAATAATGTCTTCATGAAAATCTGCACATCTCTGAAAGAGTGAATATATGAAACTAGGGCATGGAAAGAGAGAAACAACTAAAGTGTGCAATCTTTTAAATGCAATTTACAATCATCGTAATCATGGACTACGGAGGAAAAACAGCCTTTGGTTAATTCTGGTACATTTATAATTATGTACAATGTCGCTGTGTGTGTGTGTGTGTAGAGCTGGCGGGTCTGTGTGTCGGTGATAAGCTGCTGGAGGTGAACGGCGTGAGTCTGGAGAACATCAGTATGAGCAGCGCTGTGAATGTGTTGACGGGTCACACTCGTCTCCATCTGCTCATCCAGCGCGTGGGACTCGTGCCTGGCCTTCGTTACACTAACGAGAAGACCACCTGGTGAGCATCATCAGCCTCACTGAGCGCCCCGGCTCCAGAGCAGAGATCCTCAGTGTGTGTGTGTGTGTGGCCAGGGTGGATCTGATCCATCGGCGGATGGTGGTGGAGGAGTCGGACGCTCCCGTCTCAGATGGAGCGCTGTGTCGGACGGTTCACCTCCATCTCTCTGAACACCAGTCCTGTCTGGGACTCAACATCCGCGGAGGACGAGAATACAGCCTGGGCATCTACATCTCAAAGTCAGGACGGACGCAGACACACACCACTACTGATCCTACAAACCTTTATTTCATCACACTTATGAATGCCTTTGGGTGTTTTAACACTAAAATTAGTCCAACAAATCAAACATGAATTCTTCAACTAGATCAATAAAGTCAGAATACGCTGATGTTGGCTTGACAAAGCCTTGTCTGAAAATGTCAAATATTTTTTAAAGTAAGTTTGAAGATCTTCGCATCAGACAGAAAGAGCTGAGGTCATCAGGGGTATTTTAGTATCATTACTTTATATTTTTAGAGATACGATAATATTTTGTATTTATATTTTAGAGTTAGTTTTTATGTTTATTTATATTTTTTATACATATTTAAATGTTAATATATATATATATATATATATATATATATATATATATATATATATATATATAATTTATTTATTTATTTTTTAATTTAAAGGTTTTATTAATTTTGTTTGTCATTTTTATTTTTTAAATAGGTCTGTTTGGTTTTCATGACATATTATTTCATTATTTTTTTATACACAAATAAACTAAATGAAAAAGAGAAACATTGCCTTGCTAACTAGCTTAAATAATGTCGTTTTAGGGTTATTTTTTATATTTAGTTTTAGTTTAAGTTACTTTTACTTCGAGTAACAAAAAGAGTTTTAGAGTCAGACAGACCAATAAAATAAAAAACAAACCACAATACAACCCTTAAACCACATTAGACACCAGACCACGTTAAACCTAAGCCACATCAGACCCAGTAACTCACAATTTAGGAATTATACACATGAACACATAATGTATTAGAGTTAATAATCACGCTTTGTTTCGCTCGTTGTGAACCAGCTACTGAAGCAGTCACAGAAAAACTCCTCAAGCTCTGATACAGTGTGTAATGTGATATGAACAGAGCACTAGTGTCTGATTGGCTGTTTGCAGGCTGGATCCCGGGGGTCTGGCAGAACAGGGCGGAGTTAAGATAGGGGATCAGATCCTGTCGGCCAATGGCGTGAGCTTTGAGAACATCAACCATTACAGAGCAGTGGAAGTGCTGAAGAGTCAGCCTCATGTCATCCTGACTATTAAAGTGAGTCTCACACACACACACACACACACACACTCACACAGAGCAGATGGCTGATGTGGCTCTCTGGTTTCTGTGTGTGTCAGGCTGTGCATTATTCACTCTGTTCCTGGATCAGCTCTTCCTGCAAACCCAAACCCTCATGACCAGGACCCAGACAAACCGTTTTAATACTTATTTTTTTGCCAGTAAGGACAAAACAGTCAGGTTTCTCTAACACAGTGTTTCGCAAAAAAAAAAAAAAACCTAAATTCACTAAATCATTAAAAATGTCAAATTAAACAGTCATTTAAAAACAAAAAAGGTCAATTAAAATGCTCACTACAAATAAATGTTTTATACATTATATTTATTTGAAAATGTATTTTGCATGTCATGTGACCCTTAATCAACATCACAGAACCATAAACATAAGTGTTGGTTAAAACTTTAAAATATGAATTAAATAATAAAAAATGTAAAACTAAAATAATTTTAAAATCAAAACATTTAAAGAAAAACACTCAAATTAAACTATAAATATGTAAGATTAAGATAATTTTAACATCAAAACAAATCTAACCTAAAGATAAAATATTACAATTATTATTTTAATATTAAAAGATAAAAAGTTTTATGTATAATTGCACATCATGTGACTATTTACCGACGGAGAACCATGAAATATTAATCAAATGATAAGAATGTAAAATATATATATAATATCTGAAGGGAACTTCTGAAAATATGTAAGGTGTTTATCTGACAGTATAGTTTGATGACAGACTGACAGCGTGTTTATGAGTGTGTGTTCACAGGAAGCAGGCAGATATCCAGCCTACAAAGAAATGGTGACAGAACTCAGCTGGGTGAATAAAAGTGAGTTTCTTTTATCAACATTTACACAGTAATATAAAGTGTTCAGTGTTGACCTCTGACCTCTCCCAGCAGGCAGCGGACCCGTCTATTCGTCCTCTCAAGGGTCGGAGTCGCTCTCATCTGCCTCCTCTCTGTCCTCCGGGACCCCCCTCGGCTCCGTCAGCAGACTCTCTCAAGCCACACTTCCTGTTAGCTTGCCTCTAAGAGCCAAAATGGCTGACGTCTGCGGCTCCACCGAGGCTCAGTTTCATCCAGATTCCACTGATAGTGACAGTCGTTCGGAGCAGCTGCGGACCGTGAGCCGAGGACCCACAGAACTGCTGCAGGACTCCAGGATCCGGAGCGAAGGAGCGTCGGGAGAGAGAAGATGGGAAGACAGGAAAACATCTCTGCTGTCAGCTTTCAGCCGAGCGAGTCCTCCGATACGCCGAACTCGAAGTCATGTGACTGTGTCAGGTGGGGTACACTGAGAGCACATGCAGCCACATACGACGACCACATCTAATAATCTTTGTGCTTTTTATTTTTGACATGAAACTCAAATTCAAACTCAAACTCAAATTTGGTCAATTTTAGCAGTAAATGTGGTTTTGATGCCCCCAGTGTGTTGTGATGAGTCGCTGTAGTAAAGCGTTCATCTCTTCTTCTTTAGTACTAGTTATAGCAGTATGGATAGATTTATATTCCAATAAATAGATTTGTGAAGAAATTCTATTTCCAATTTTTTTTTATACACAAACCTGAAAACTGACAGTTTAATTCAATTTTTGAAGTTCAAATACCTCCAGATGTAACATTTGTCAACAGTCATCTGTCTGTCTGATTTCATGCCCTTGTTTATCGACCGCTAAACGCTCTGTTTCTCACAGAAGAGGAGAAGAAACAGAAGAGGAAGCAGACAGAAAGAGGAGAAGAGGGAAGCAGTCCGCTGCAGCGCTCTAAAACCTTCTTCAGTCTGTTTCGAAGGAGAGATTCCTCAAGATCACGCTCCAGATCTCCGTCCCGCTCAGAGAGCATTCTGGGTAATATCAGACATCAAAATCTGAAACAGCACTGCGTCTGTCCTTCATGCAGCAGACATCCATTGCATTGAAAGGCATTGAAAACGAAATAAAAAAATAGATAAATGCTCATTATTAATGTTTTTTATTTTAATTCAGTACTAAAAATATTGCTAAACAAATGTTTCATATTTATATGGCACGTTAACACATTAATTGAATAACGCAGACAATTATTTTATCATGCATTAGAGCAGTTTTTTATGATTATGAAAGTCCGTTGCTGAATGCATGTATAAGAATGAGAGAAATCTGCTCTAAACCTGACCGTGCTGGATGTTTCTACAGATGCAGGTTTATCTGAGAGGGACGCTCTAAATCAGGTGCGAGCAATGGCCCTCAGATTACTGGAGGAGGAAGATGTGCTCATGCTCATGGACATCTGTGAGCGGGTAAGAGAGATTCAACCTGGTGATCGCACATCATTAAAGCTTTTCTTTGTCCAGAGGCAAAACTGGTGCTGTTCTTCCAGTATTTATCAGAGCGAGAGCTGACGACGCTCGTGCATGAGCTGCTAGCCGTCCTGAACACGCCAGAGAAGCTCCTTCTGCTCCGAGAGATCAGGTGAGAGCACACAGTGACCAATCCACAAACTAAAGCATCTTACAGAGAGTTTCCAGTCATGTTCGGGATCTTTTTCACACGGATTGATCATTCGTACGGGAAACTTTTCAAAAATGTCAAGGAAAGTTTGTGATTAAAAACTGGCCCCCGATCACTTAAAACACATTAAACACTGGTTCATGGTTCACCAGATCACTGTCCTCTCGCAGGCTCAGACCTCAGACCTTTCAATGCCACAAAACATGCTGTGGTTTAAATTATGAGTTAATGCACAGTTACATTCAGATCCCAGAAGTGCACATGAGAAGAGTAACTGTTTTATCTGTGTATGCTTCACACAGATGTTACTCATGTGTCTCTGTTCCTCTCAGATCTCTCGTGTCCTCCAGTGATCTTCTGCTCTTCAACAGCATGGTGTCTCCATCCGAAGAAGACGCTTATGATATTCTGAAGAGTCGCTCACGTAAAGTTATCACAATCTTCAAATACTACTACTAATAATAATGCATCTTGACAGTGGCTCATAGTTCACTAGATTCGTCTCGTGTTTTAATTAGGCAGAAGTTCTCCTCAGTCAGGCCACGCCCCCCTCGTCACACCTGCACCAGGTACGTTATATCTATTAATAATCCCATCTACTGTTAAAAAACTTCCCAGCCATCATGTATAACTGACTAATAGCTGAAAACAATGCTGAAACTGTTTATTTTTACACCAACACTAGAGATCTGTTGAAGTTACAGTGAAACAAAGTTGCACAGAGAGTTCCGGTGCTTGATTCTGATTGGCTGAGCCGTGTTCAAAGCTGTTCTAAATAACTCTACAAAGTAACATTCACCTTTGTTTACGTTTTCTGTTGCTCAGCAACCACAACTGTTTGTGAGGAGCTACATTGTTTGGTGGAAGAATACTGTTGTTATTAAGATCATTACACTTTATTTACTCTGTTTTATTTCATGAAACCTTACTATGTATATGGAATAACTGTTTTACAAACTCTGCTTCGCATCATGCCTAACAACACCCCTTCACTGTTATTAATTCACTGTAAAGCACAGCTTCTTGGGGCTTATTCACCCTTGAATAAATGTTGAAATGCCAGCTGGGTTCAAACGTCGTTTGAAGATTAGACAATCTCAAACTGATTCAGACTGATTGCTGGTTTTGTTGTGTGCTATTTATCAATGAACATTACTCCAAATGATAAATGAAAAGCGTATCTCTCTGCCTCAGATCTCAGTGGTGGATTGGAGCTTCATGCGGTGGAGGATCTTGAGAGACAGAATCAGCTTCTGGAAGGTCTTGAGCAGCTGCGTCTGTCCTGCGGTCAAGACCAGAACGAGTCCAGAGGCTTCAGTGCGTTACTGGACGTTCCTGTGGACACCTACGGTCATTCAGACTCATTAACCTCCTCCAGGACGTCTGCGCTGCTTCCCAACTGGCTGCTGACGGAGAACACGCGTCCAGACTCTGGACCAACGCTGGACGACGCTCTCAGCCGCAGCATCACTGTAGTGGACGCACCTCGACACAAGAGACCGCTGCTCTCACAGGTCTTCGGTTCCCTGAAGAAGTCCCATAGTTCCACCGTGTCACCTGCGCTGGAGTCTGTATGTGAGAAACACACCTGTGAAGAGTTTGAGCTCAGCACCGTACACATCAGCAAAACCAAGCAGTCTCTGGGTATCCACCGTTTCCTTTTCATTCTGTTCAGTGCATCTAAATAGAAGAGTACCATGTGATGTGTAGTAAGGGTCAAACTTGATCTATGCATCATCTGGAGCTGAATAAATGATCTCTCCAGTGATGTGTGGTTTGTTCGGAGGACAATATTTGTCTGAGATACAACTATTAGAAAATCTGGAATCTGAGGGAGCAAAAAAATCTAAATATTGAGAAAATCATCTTTAAAGTTGTTCAGATGAAGATCTTAGTAATGCATATTACTAATCAAACATTAAGTTTTGTAATATTTATGGTAGGAAATGTACTTAATATCTTCATGGAACATGATCTTAATATCCTAATGATTTTTGGCATAAAAGAAAAATTGATCATTTTGACCCATACAATGTATTGTTGTGTAATGGTACAAATACACCCGAGACTTGAGACTGCTTAAAGAAGCTGTTATTTAAGGACGAGCTGTTATGGATGACAGAAATATTCTGTTTCTTGTTTTGTATGTAAAGATGTTTTCTAAAAACAACCATTGATTGTACACCCTCATTGTCCAGCACAATATTCACAGGTCTTCTGAATTATAGGCTACAATTTCTATTTGTTGTTGTTGAAATATAATCTTTTTCTTTCATAACATGCTTCATAAAAGATATATTTAAATATACAGTACAAGATTAAGACCTCACAAACAGATAAAGTGTATATATGTGTGTGTGTGTGTGAGCAGGGATCAGTGTATCCGGAGGATCAGAGTCGAGGGTTCAGCCCGTGGTGAAGATCGAGAGGATTTTCCCAGGAGGAGCTGCATCTGCTAGCGATGCTCTGCGGGTAACGTGTGTGAGTGTGTGTGTGTGTGTGTGTGTGTGTGGTTCACTGCGAGTCAGGGATCTGCTCTGTGTGTCTCAGGCTGGTTTTGAGCTGGTGTCGGTGGATGGTGTCTCTCTGCAGGCCGTCACCCATCAGGACGCTGTGGAGATCATTCGACAGGCCTTCAGTAATAAGAGCATCAACCCCATGGAGCTCGTGGTCAAAGTTCCCGGAGTCTCACCGTACGTATGATCTCAGGAGGAACTACACTTCACATCTGAGCTTTAAGTGTTTCTAAAACGCTGACTTGTCCAGGTTTCTTGGTGTGGTTAGAAAGTTATTTAAAAGGTTACAAAAATGTTTCTTTCACAGCATTCTAGTTTTTCACCAAAAATATGGGAATGTTCTAAAATGTCAATTTTTTACCCCATGTTTATTTTTAATATTGTCAGAAATATTTGCTGCAGCGGTTTCTGAACAGAAAGTACCAGCGAGTCATTGCAGGTGTTTAATTACAAACAGCTCATAGGAACATTAAATATACAGCACAGAAAATATACAGTGAATTGGTTTCATAAAAAAATGACAACACCAGCACAGTCACCCACAAGATCTATTCACAGTGGCAGTAATGGGCTTATTTTACTACAAATATCACAGTCAATAGCTTTTTAGAAAATAATGAATATTGCTGACATTAGTTTAATAAAGACATGTTCAGCTCCTGTCAGAATTACTGCTGCTCATGTCCTCGCAGTTATAGATGATTATTGAATAGCAATACAGATGCAGTTCTGTTGCTGTTGATAAGAGCAGAGTACTTCATAATGTGTAAGCACTGAGCTCTGTCTGTTCACACAGAAGCGTTTCCTGTTCCACTCTTATATTACATTGTTTTTCTCTCCAACACAGATGTGTTTGTAGAGTTCCACGCATAAAATTCAGCGCTCAACTTAAGTTGTTCAATTAACAAAAAACATGTTTTTTCCCTTTTCCACTTCCTACGTGCCAAAAACATGTTCTGTGTGAACATCCCCTTACTCTGTTTTCAGAATAGTGCTGTCAAATAAAGGAATATTAAAATGTTTACACAATGTGTGTGTACTGTGTATATATTACGTGGATGTGATTAATCAGGATTTAATAGTTTGACAGCACTATCTGAGAACAGAAGACGATTACTGATGTCAGATCTCGGTCGCAGCGATGTCGCCGAACGTGACTTCGTTCCCGCTGCTGTCATCGTCCTGTTCCCGGTTCTCCAGCTCGAGGTGGAGCTGACGGAGCGATCGCTCCAGATCTCGGTTCCTCTTGTACATCTGCACGTAGTTCTGCTGCAGCTGAGACTGATAGCGGATCACTTTATCCTTCTCCTCCTCCCAGCTCTTTATCTCGCTCTCGAACGCAGACGCCTGATCAGAGGAGTGCTGGCGTTCGTGAGCGAGCTCTGCTGTCAGACGGTCGTTCTGCTGCTTGTGTGCCTTCAGTTCCTCGCTGTCATCGACGCTCGAGCGAGACGACTCTTCTTCCATGCGGCTTATTCTGTCCCGGAGCAGCTGGTTCTCGCTCCTGTGGCGCTGCAGTTCGTTCTCACAGACCTCGAGCTCCAGCGTCCGTGTGCGTGAGGCTGTGTGCGCCTCCTGCAGCTGACTCTGACACGTCTGAAGCTCGGCTCGAACCTCTCGCATCTGTCCACGCAGCGTCACCAGCTCACCGACACGCTGCGCCACATCCCCCTGCAGCTCCTTCATCTGCTGCTTCAGCAGGGAGATCTCTCCAGACTTCTGACACACCTGAGAGAGACAAGAGATCAGAACCTGGTTAATCTGACTTCTGATTAATAGAATATTCATTATAATAAACTATATGTGAGTCTGGACCAGTCATAAGACTCCATTTTTGCACATTTAGATTTCTACATCATGTGAAGCTGAATAAATGATCTCTCCAGTGATGTGTGGTTTGTTCGGAGGACAATATTTGTCTGAGATACAACTATTAGAAAATCTGGAATCTGAGGGAGCAAAAACATCTAAATATTGAGAAAATCATCTTTAAAGTTGTTCAAATGAAGTTCTAAGCAATGCATATTACTAATCAAACATTAAGTTTTAGGTAGGACATTTATAAAATATCTTCATGGAACATCTTTACTTGAAAAAAGAAAAAAGTATCATTTTGACCCATATAATGTATTGTAGACGCCAAATGAAGTTTGAGCCAGTAGGTGGCGCCAAATGACTTGAATGAGAGTAATTTAGTCGTTCCACAGATTCTGATTCATTCAGAAACAAGACAAGTGACTGCTGTCTTTATGAACAGGTTAATGAATCATTGATTCACTTGATTTGTTCAAAAACGTGTTATTGGGCTTCTATTCTGTAAAATCACTTTCTAATTGTGTTGAATGATTTTGGGCCTGCAATGTTGCGTATCTAATACCGGTCGTTCGGTGCAACTCTATTATGAACACACTTTCTCCTTCTAGAAAGATCCTCACCTCCCACTTGGTCTCCTCCAGTCTGGGCCCCAGCTGTGTGTGTTCTCGTTCGTAGGATGTGCAGCGCTCCTCGAGTCTCTGGTGCTCCTGCTGGAGCTGTGTCATGTCGTCCTGCTGCTTCTTCTTCTCCTGCTGAAGCTGAAACACCTGGAGCTGCAGGAGCTGATGCTCGCGCTGCGCTTTATGAGACGCCTTCTGCATCTTCGCCGCACACGTCTGTCTGAACTCCTCCATGTCCAGCTCCGTGTGCTTCTGACGCTCCTCGTACACCTGCACACACACACACACACACACACACACAGGTTAGTTCTTATGTTCAAGGACTGTTAAAGAGACAGTTCACCCAAAGATGAAAACTCTATCATTAATTACTCATTAACCCTCATGTCGTTCCAAGACCTTTGTTCATCTTCAGAACACCTGAAATGTTCTCAGGTCCACACACATAGTACACAAATAATGACTTTATTCAACAGTTCTTCTCCTCTCATCGATGTTTCTGGGATCTGTGTTGCTGTCTGTGGAGGGTCAGAGAGCTCTCAGATTTCATCAGAGATATCTTACTCGGTGTTCTGAAGGTGAACCAAGGTCTTACAGGTTTGGAACGACATGAGGGTGAGCAGTTAATGACAGAGTTGTCATTTTTGTGTGGACGAACCGTTCCGGTGGAGATGAAGCATGTCTCTCACACACCTGACAGATGGCTACTTCGTTGTGGTCCAGGTTTTCTCGGAGCTGCTGCAGCTCCAGGTCTTGCTCCCTCAGCTTGTCCTCCAGGTCTCTGACGATGGCCTCGTAGGTCTGGATGGGTGCCGGGGACAGCGGTTCGGTCAGCAGGGAACCCGTGCTCTTGCTGGACGAGGAGCGGCCGCTGTCCGAGTTGGAGTTTCCGTGATGTTTACTGTCCTCGCTCCGGCTCTGGCTCCGGCTCTGGCTCTGGCTCTGGCTCTGGCTCCGGCTCTGGCTCTGGTTCTGGCTCTGGCTCATGGTAAAGGACTGGCTGAACAGAGCATCGCGAGCGCCGCTGTAAGTGCTGCGCCGCTCCGTCGTCACGGTCGAGACGTCTTCATCTTCTGGAGAACTCATGCTGAGGTTTCCTTGGCTTCCCGACAGACCGGCTCCGAGCCGCGGGGACAGATACTGCACGCCGTTTCGGCTCCTCGGGAGCACGGGTTTGAAGGCACTGGGTCTGATTAGGGTCTGCTGATCGCTCTGAGAGAAACAAACATCAGAAATCATGATGTGTTAGTCATGATTTTATCTATTTGTCTTCTTTCTTTTTAAAAACACTTGATCATCCATCACTTAAACTCTATTCGTTTTCTATATGAAAAATAATTTATTTCGATATTTTTTCGATAATGTTTTCATTATGTGTGTGTGTGTGTGTGTGTTTATGTGTGTATACAGTAGTCAGACTTTTTGTTATTACATTTAATTTGACTAATTCCTCTTATTTTATTGTTCTCTGACCCTGAACTCACTCTTCCTAGCTGTCCAGACACTGGGACCAGTCTCGGGGGTGCGTCCACACACAGATGATTATGGGTCCAGTCTCTTATTAAGTCCTGGTGTGAATTTGAGCGAGTCCCGAAGCCCTGGGCTCTGTCGGAGACGTTCCTCCTCTTGCTGGACGGAGTCTGACTTCCCTGTGAGGATTCGGACAGCAGGCGTCCCGAGCCCGGCGTGCCCTTACGGAACCTGGTGCTGACCTCAATGTTAGCACGGTCAGGATAAGAGACGTGACTCTGCATCATGCTGCTGACGGCACCCATCGCTCCCATCAGGCCTGGTCCTGGACGCTCAGTGGACACGGTCAGAGAGTGGACCAGCGCCATGACCGATGACACACGACCTCAGAAACCCTGCACGGAGCAGAAGAGAAACCCTGAGCATCGTAGCGGAGCTGGAGTGTGTGTGAAGCACTGGAGAGAAAACTAAAGACCTTGGCCTGGTGAATATCAAAACAACCGAACAAATAAAAACTCTGGAACTTTTTCCTGTATGAATATGGATTTCCGTATATTCCGACCTCTGAGGGACGACCCATGTGATTTTTTTTATTTATTTAAGATTTAAAAAAAGAGAATAATTTTATTTTTCATGCATGAAAGTGACAAAAAAGTGAGTGAATACATTTAAAATGATTTCTATTTAATAAATGTGTTAACAAATGTAATTAATATATTTGATAAAATGTAAATAAATGCTGTTTATTAAACTTTATATTTATCAAAAAATCCTGAAAAATAAAGTGCATCATCTTTTCCACACAAAATATGAAGCAGCAAAATAGTTTTCAACACTGATAATGACAGTGAAATATATTGAGCCGTGATGAAGCATCACAGGAATAACTCACGATCATGGACTTTCGGTTCCTTCCGTGTTTCCCTATTTTGGTCCCTTCCGCTCCTTGTTTAGTTAATTGATTAAACCCCACCTGTTTCCATTCCCCTGATTACTTTACTTGTGTTTAAAAACCCTGTCTGTTTAGTTCCTCCTTGTCCGCTATTAATGTTATATCATATGTTTGATGGTTCTTTTTGTCTCAGATGCCTGCTTCATGTCCTGAATGAAGGTTTATGTGAGCATACATTCATTCATCTCACTGCAACAAAACAGATTCAGTAAACCTCCAAAGGAATAAAAAAAATAAAAAACGCATATGATGCAAATCTTCAGTACTTAAATGATAAATAACACAAATACCATTTATGTATTTAATCCCATTTCATTAACCGATGTCTTTGCTGCTGAGTTTCGATTATCAAATTTAAACATACAAATAAGCACATGCCTGTGCAAGCCACGCCCCCTCCAGAACACATGACTGTGCAAGCCACGCCTCCTCCAGAACACAGCACTCTCCGAAGCCACGCCTCCTCCAGAACACATGAGCCACGCCAGATTAGCTCTGTAGCTTCCTCTTCTGCTCCAGTGTGTGTACTGATCTAGATTATTCTTCAGTCCTGTCATTGTGTACTATAAATGATGGCTTGTTCCTCATTTGTACGTCACTTTGCATAAATGAATAAATGCAAAAGGAACAAAGAACTGACTGCAGCTAAATCCCTCACCTGGTAGATGTTCAGTGTTTGAGTGGTCACATCTGTATTAACATTGTATTAACTGTATGATGCAGCTTTATGCAGGATCACTGATCCAGATCGCTTTCTGAATGAGATTAAACACAGAACTACACCGATCTCCTTCAGCGTTTACTGCCTCCTACTGTACTCTGATCAATCTCACATTTAGTCCAAGACGAGATTAAACAGAGATCGATGCGAGTCACGTGACATCAAAGCAAACTCAGTTGTTGTTGTTTCAATCCAGAATTACATAGAAGTTCATCAAATTAGGGAAGTCAAATGAGTTGTGGATGACCTGTAAACCTCTTCTCTTCTCAGATATTTCTGTCTCTAGAGTTTAGATCTCAGTGTCTCAAGCTCTGCTCAGATCTGTGTGAACAGAACACAATCACACCTCAGAGATCTCAATACTCCAGGGAACTAATTTAGATTATCAAAGCATTCTTAAAACACTGAAATTTCCAGGTTTCTTGTTGAATTTGTTATTTATCTTACATTCTACTACCTTTTTTTATCTAAAATGTTATTTGAACCTTTTTTTAAAGTATTCTAATAACATTTAAAATTTGAACAGATTTTCATGTGATGATTAGAACATTTAAAGGTTAGGACGTTCAAGTAGAAATAAGGACATTCTGTCACAATGTTTTCTCAGCGTTATACATGTTCAACAAGTGCAAATAACATCAAGACACAAGAACATTTTCTCTCAACATGATAAGAACATGTGAATCAAGTTACAAGAATGTTCCACAAACATGTTGTCCTAACAGTAATTTAACTGTTTAATTAAAACACCTAACTGAAAGTTGTAAGAATATTCCCCGTTTCTCATCAGATGATCTGAGCTCACTCTTACTCTACATCAGCCACAGACTCCTTTGGCTCTGTTAATACTCTGTTTAGCCTAAATTTTCTCTTAGA
Source organism: Carassius gibelio (assembly GCF_023724105.1). Classification (NCBI taxonomy): domain Eukaryota; kingdom Metazoa; phylum Chordata; class Actinopteri; order Cypriniformes; family Cyprinidae; genus Carassius; species Carassius gibelio. Next base: position 459,922 of record NC_068407.1, on the reverse strand, counting down.
AATGATGGTTTTGAGATTGTACTCGTGGTCTCTTAATGCCTGACAAACAATGACACAGTTTCTCTCTCACACACACACACACACACAGACAGTCACATACCTAATGTTAAATCCTCCATGTCGTCACTGATGTTGATGCAGCTGTGTGTCTGTCGGGTGCTTCACTTCCACTAGCTGAAGTACTTCAGTGTCGCTCTGTCTCAGTGTGTGTGTGTGTGTGTGTGTGTGTGTGTGTGTGTACGTCCCTGAGGAAGCTTGTTTCTCTCCGAGTGTAAAATGTAGCTCAGTCTCCATCCTGGAGAGATCAGTGTTCGTGCTCATGATCTTCTGTTTCTTCCCTTTTCTCGTTGCATCAGTTCTGATGGTGTGTTATCTATCAATACGACACTAGAGCGTACAGAACTATTAAACACGACACACACACAGTTTCATCTCCGTTTGGCCACGTGCACACTGTAATGATTCAGTGGTTCTCATCTAAGACTCTGACATCCACTAGAGGGCCTCGAGAAGACAAGTGATGAAACAAGACAAAACCTAACAACTGAGATTCTCACGCTTTCTACACCTGGAAAAATACACGGAGATTAATCAAATGTTAAAAGGCCATGGGCATTTTTATATCGGATATATAAATTTTTCTAAATATGCCAAGATGCGAACTATATTATCATGTGGAAATTGTAAGTACTTTTTTTTTTTATAATTTAAATAATTTGTACATTTTTGTATAATACAGGTTTTATATATATATATATATATATATATATATATATATATATATATATATATATATATATATATATATATATATATATATATATATATATATATATATATATATATATATATATATATATATATATATGAATAAAATATATACATTTCTAGATATGCAAAGGCATAAAATATCTTACTGATTGGAAAATTGTATGCTTTTTATTTAAAAAAAAAGTATTAATATATATAAAGAAATCTGTTACTATTATAATTTTTTTTTATTTTTTACAATTAATACATTTTATTAAATATTTATTCAAATTAAAATACAAGTAATATTCAGTAATATTATCAATCAACTGCACTGACACTGTTGAATGAGAATGAATTTTGAAATGAATTGACCTGAATAATGACAGATTAATCTTCTGTCCGGCTGATTGACAGCTCAAATTATGATCGGCTGATGAATATTTCCCTGTTTATTTCTGTGAAGCTGTTTTATACAAAGCACTACAGAAATAAATGTCACTTGACTAATAATGTAACTTAAAAAGTGTTAATATTACTAGCTGAAGAACAAAAATGTTTTAGAAACATTTTTTTCTAGTTAACGGGAACATTCCATTGTATCATTTTGCAATTATGAGACTGTTACTTTTACCTGTATCAAACTTTGTACTCAAAAAGTTTAAAATGTTGTTTCAAAAGTTGCAACATTTAAAAATGTTAGTTGAATGTTCAACTGAACCGATTCAGGATAAACATTCCATGAATAACGTTCCATTAATGTTGCTGGAAGAACATTTGTTCATAAGCGGTCACAACATTGGGAGAACGTTCCCTGGTTCACTGGCGATCAGATCAGCTGACAGCAGGCTTCATCTGATCCAGTTTGTATAACAGCTGCTGCTAATTTGACTTTCTTATAAAGTATTCAGGGCCAAAGATCTGTGTGATCAAAACCTCAGGAACATATGAGCATCACAAATATCTCAACGTGGAAAATCATGTCTTCATGAGTTCATGTCTACTATATGAACACACTGTATATACAATTAAGACAATTAGTGGAATATATGCATATCATTAGCATTCAAGTGCAGTGAGGCTTGAGCAAATACACTCAGAGTGACAGAGATGAATGCACACACAGATTAAACATCATCTCTCTTCACACACACTTCCAGAGCAACTTCTGAATGAGCCTGCTGTGCTGGTATATATAGGCTAGTGGAAGTAGGCTACAGCGTGCAGCGTGTCTCTCTCAGGTCCTGTAAATGGGTCACACTGGACACAGTTATATCGGTTCTACAGGCAGAACAAAACGAAGAGAACAGAACAGCACGAGAAGAGATGATATAATCAGGATCAGCTCCAGAACACACACACACACACACTCTCTCTCTCTATCGGGACATCTGTCCTCTTCATGCATATGCTGCACCTGCACGTAATGTTATGTTTTATTAACACAAGCTTTGATCTAAATCAAATATATAATCATGTCATCCATACACCACTGACTTTCAAAATATCATCTTTTGTGTTTTACAGAAGAAAGTCATGCAGCTTTAGAACAGTATGAGCAGCTTTTTTTTCTTTCTGGTGAACTATTAATTTAAACGCTATTATACAATGTTATGAAGTTGTTATTAATTGCATAAATCATCCGATCAGTCGTTAAATCCTGCAGGAGCTGCTGTTATATAAGCACTGCTCCCAGTTTGATCAGCAATATATTAATGATCAGATTTCACAGAATGAGGCCATTCAAATATATTCTGATACAAGCACAAGATATTCTGGGTCAAGGGCTGATTTCACAAGAATACAAAAAACACTCCATTATGACTAAACTAAGACTCAACAACCGGACAAATGTTTCATGTTTATGTTTAATTTGATGTGTTACTTGCAGATCTCTGGAAATATTTTTTTTTTGAATTTACTTTCAATTTCTACAGTTGACCAAGGTATTGGTGACGCCAAGGTTATGTGTTCAATTCCTAGGGATCAAGTATAAGTTGCTTTGGATAGAATCGTCTGCCAAATGCTTTAATTAAATGTATTTCTAAGGAAAAATGGTGAATTAAATGATATTTTCCAGTAAAACCTACTCCAATAATTGGTGGATTAGTTCTTGCAATTCTAACTATGACACTTTCTGTGGTTTTTGACTTTGCATTTACTCATTAAAGAGTTTTTATCTGGAAACATTATCTAAGTAAAAACTTGTAATTTTCCCATTTTTTCTAAATACACGACTTGTTTGGTTACTGAAAAGTTAAATAAATACTGTACATAAATAATAAAAAATAATATTAATAATTGAGTTGCGTGTCTGTATATGTGAAAGAATAATAATGCAGTTCTCAATGAGTCTATTCCACACAAATTTTTTAAAAATAATTTCTGTAACGATATGCATTAAAATAGTTCACTCTAATGTATATTGTAGAGCAGGGTTTTAAACTAAAACTAAGTTTAAGTTAATATGTTAAATTTAAAAAAAAATACATATACATATATACATACATATATATATATATATATACACACAAGTGCATCTTAAGCTACTTAATTATAATTGGTTTATATCCATTATTTTAAATATTATGTAAGTTTTTCACAGTCTTATATTTTCTAATGCTTAAAATAAACGTGTATTAGTAATATTTTGCCCAATGCGCCCTCTTGTGGCCTCAGAAGAGAAGCCAAAAGCTTTTCCTTCATAAACCCCAGTTTGGGAACTAACAAATGCAAATGTGTTGGAAACTCATCAGTCTACTCTTAATTAACGGTTATCTAGTTGTGCAGTGCAGCTCCAATCAAACAGCATGCACTAACACGGTCGTAAAACCCAAAAATGCAGAAAGTAACTATTTAACAGGACTGCTGTGTTAAGAAGCTAATCAGACAGACTTCATTCAGTGAAACGCAGCTGATTGGAGGTCACTGGGTCACCGGAAGGATCCATGACAGTTTAAACACTGCATTTGTGCGACATCAAAGCTAGATAATTAATCTGGATGCCATTCACATGCAATGAAGTCACGTGACAATAATCCCCACTGGTTCATTTACTGCTGTTATTTTTAATCAGCAGGCAGTGTACACTATACACTATAGTATTCCTCACAAAATCACATGCATGTGCTCTGAACCTGTACACTCACAGACAAAATAAAAAAAGTCAATTGCAATTTTTTTCTCACAATTCTGACTTTTCTTCTCATTTGCATGAGCATGATGATCATGATGACGTGATACTGATAGGCAGAAGACTGAGAAATGTTTCCATTTCACACGTTCATAACAACAATGGACACTGCTCTTCAGGATTAAACATCTGCCAGCAGAGACTAACTGGACCGAGCTAACCAGACAGAGCTTGACCAGTTAAACCAGATTAACTTCCGGTTTCAACAGAAATGTCAACACGGGAAGGAAAACTGCACTTGTGCAACTATGTTATATTCACATAAAAGACCTTAAACATTAATCAAAGAGATTAATAGACTCATTTAACTTACAGTAATTACAGACATGGGTCTGTGGGGATCCAATATATAAAGATGCATTAAACCAATAATGTTAGGTAATGTTCTTTAATCTGTTTGTGCTGGTCGAGGTTAAAGATCACTTGATCATCAAGGGGTTAAATGATTAGTTAAAAACTAAACTAATGAAGAGGGACGTTTGTGCTGTTTACTGTAAACAGTCGGTGACATCAGACGACCTTTAAACCTCATGATAATCACTGATAAAATTTTTTTTAAAGACATTTACTCGTAAACCGATGAAGTATAAAGTCAAACCCAACGGTCTGTTCGCGCCGAGGGGAAACCAGCTTCAGTGTCAAAGAGAGCCTGTCACAGTTCATCGATATAAAACATGATAATAAAGTACATACTCCTGTATTTGATCTGTCTGTCAGATTAGTGTGTATAAGAATGGCCTGTACTCACCATACTGTAGAGTTTATTACTGTCCAAGTTTAATATCACGGACTTTCTGCGCTCCTTCAGCTGTGAATGAAGTTGCTCTCTTATGCCCCTCCCCCAAACACCTCTTGTCTGTGCTCATTAATATTAATTACGTAATGAGGTACGCGTCATGCGGGCTTCTCCGATTGGCTAAAAGCCTGACGCTGGTGGGCGGGCGCTACTCGGTTCGCGAATTAACGCAGCCGACTCTGGTGAACATGTTGACTTAATGAATATTAATGAGGCTCGGTGACTGGGCGTTTTTTGGACATTTATGAAAACGTCAGCGAGACGTAATTAATATTCACATTTTCCTCGGTCCAGTGTGTGAATCAGGAATTTTTTTGTCATTTGGCACAGACAACAGAACGATAAGATTTTATTTAATTTTTTTTAATGTTTTTTAAAGAATTCTCTTCTGCTCACCGAGCCTGCATTTATTTGATCCAAAATACATCAAAAGTAATATTGTGAAATATAAGTTATAAATAACTGCTTTTTATATGAATAGATTTTAAAATGTAATTTATTCCTGTGATTTCAAAGCTTCATGTGAATCATTCTAATATTCTGATTTGCTGAATAGATGAATAGAAAGTTCAGAAGAACATCATTTATCTGAAATAGAAATATTCTGTAACATAATACATGTCTTTATCATCACTTTTGGACAATTTAAAGCATCCTTGCTAAATAAAAGTATTAATCTTTAAAATCAATATATATAAAAAATAATAACTCCAAGCTTTTGAATATATGTTACAAAGCTTTTTATTTCAGATAAATGCTGATATTTGGATATTTTTGTTCAAGAAAGAATTCTGAAAAAAAAAATGTACTCAACTGTGTTCAACATTGATAATAATCAGAAATGTTTCTTGAGCAGTAAATCATCATATTATTCTGATTTCTGAAGATCATGTGACACTGAAGACTGGAGGAATGATGCTGAAAATACAGCGGAGCATCACAGAAATAAATTATATTTCTAAATATATATAGTTAGAAAACAGTTATTTAAAATAGTAAAAATATTTCACAATTTTACTGCTTTTGTTGATTTTGGCTCAAATAAATGCAGCCTCGGTGAGCAGAAGAGACTTCTTAAAAAAAGTTTTAGTTCTTTTGTCTGGTAATGAATATAATATTTTTATGTTTTTGAATTCTTTTTTTTTTTTTGTATGTAGTTTTGTTTTGTTTTTTTAAGGACTTGTTTTTAAGTTGAGATTAGGTTCAATGGAATTCAGACATTTACATGTAATGTAAAAATTTTTTTTACCTAAATGTAAATCTTTTTACAGGTGTCCCAAGCTACCTGGAAAAAAGATTTACATTTGAGCCATCTAACAGATGCTCCGATCCTGAGGGATGTACAGAAAGTGCGAAACTGCCATGGATTCATTATAATTACTGTTGAATCATCTAAAATACAGGTCCAGCTCATCAGTCAAACCCTCAACAGTCTCTCAGTCTCACCTGTTCTCTTCGTCTGATATCACACCATCCCTTCACACACAGGAAATGAGTGTCTGAGCTCTTCAAAAGCTACGAAGACTCAGAAAACTGGTCTAACAAGAGCTTTGAGCTCACGGGGATCAGATGAACAGCAAACCAGGAGATTCCAGACGTGCCTGGCCTCTTTAGAGCAGTCTTCCAGAAGCTTCCAGGATGTTCTGGTTCTAGGAGCAGATCTCTGTGAGAAACTGGGCCAGGAAGGTCTCGTACATTCACAAACCGTCCGCTTTTCCCTCGTGCAGGAGCATGCCCCAGCATTCCTGTAGCAAACAAAATGTGTAAAAAACATTCTTAAAATATACATTTTTGTGTACTGGTTATAAAAAAAGAGTTAACTCAGGCATCCAAATACACCTACACTGAAAAACTTGTTTTTTAATGAGAATTTGTAGTAAATTTCATGAAGGAATGACAAGTATCACATTGAAGCAGAAATATTGAAACAATATTTGCTTGTACAACATCAATAAATCTAATATATTACAGTCAGTTTTATGTGAAAAGGTTTGATGAGCACATTTTGTTCTTTGTTTTCTATTGAAACAGGAAGTGTGTTATTTGTACACTGGACATAACTGGAGCAGGATCTACTTTGAAACAGGTTTTAGAGTATACTAAAGGTTTATTTATTTAGTCAACTGAATAAAGAGGAACCAAAATCAAATGTAAAGCATGGTACTTACATGCTTACAACATGTTCAATGGCATCTCTGTTCTTCACATTAAGTTGTATATATCAGACGGGTCATATGAACTATTTTCATGATACTTTTATAGTTCTATTTTTAGTTTGACAGTTCAAGTCTTCTCATCTTTATGTTATGCTAAGAGTGACTGGGCTTTATTTCTCACTGGTTTGGAAGGAGTTAAAGTTAGTAAATGTTACAAACTGGTTATGAGGATTGTCTCATCGCTTGGCTTTGGAAAATCTCACGTGTTTTTCAAAAGTATGACATTTTCTGTAAAGGATTTTCTCCGGGACTTAACATGCATCACCTTATATATATATGTGTGTGTGTGTGTGTGTGTGTTTGTGAAACGAATGCTATTGTACATATATTTAAATATGTATTTTTTATTTACTTTGTTCTCTCATATTTTTTTGTTCAGATTTCATGTTAAAGTAAAAAAAAAAAAAAAAAAAAAACTTGTATTATTTTGTCTTTTAGTTCGTTCTGCCATCTAGTGGTCACCATTAAAACTCCTCTAGATGATTTCGTGATTCTGTTTGTTTTGTCGCTGTAATAATAATAATAATAATAATAATAATAATAATAATAAATACTGATGATTTCTTGTGCACTTTGCATCTATATGTTCCAGGGAACACATGTTAGGAGAAAATTGTTAGCCTGAATGTAATGTAAGTCGCTCAGGATAAAAGCGTCTGCTAAATGCATAAATTTAATTTAATATTTTTAATTTATTTTAATTTAATTTATATTATCTTTTTTATTTTATTTTTCCACAATGCTTTTATTCAGTGCCAAAAGAGCAAGAGTATTTTAACATATGATCTAATTATTTATAATACTGCTGCACGCTCCGGGTGCTCTGTCTCGTGAAGGGGGCGTGGCAGTGACGCAGTTCTTCAGGTGTTGCGTCATCGGCGCTCAGAGATGGATCAGATCAGCGATGCGGCCGTCGCTTATAATCAGGATTTTACACACAAGGTAATTATTATTAATCAATCTATAAACCATCCGGTGAATGATGAGTTTTCAGCCATCTGTTTGACGAGATGAAAATGTGGGTAGATGTGACGATCATTCATGTGCGTGTTTTTTTTGTGATATTTGACGTATTTGTATGGGTGTCTGTCCATTCATTATTAATTTCAAAGTAGACCTAGTGCAACACATTGTAGATCAATTATTTTCCAAATCTTGAGTCTTGAGACTCTCATCGGAAGGTGATTACAGTGTTATGATGTGATAATAATAAGGGTGATTATTACAGTGTGTTATCACAGCATGTGATGATGTTGATTATAGAGTGTTATGGTGTGTGATTATAGGATATTAAAGCATGTCATGATGGTTATTATAGGTACATTTCCTTCCTAACACTCAGAGTAAAGCCAGTATATCTGAATGAACACTGAATTGACCCGTGTTCCTGAAGAGAGATGAATGCCACAGCATCTGTGTTCCTTCCGCCTGATTACTTCCTGTTGGGGGGGGGGGTTGTTATGGCAACAGCACACCTGCATCAGCACCAGCGTGACGTCACGTAGAGATGCACTGGTTATTAATCAGTGATTTCTGTTCATATGTTCTACATGTTCTTAGATTCTCATCTGTGTTGTGTCTCTCTTCATCTCGTCGTCTTGTAGACCATCCTGGTGGGAGACAGCGGAGTGGGAAAGACATCTCTGCTGGTTCAGTTCGATCAAGGAAAGTTTATCCCTGGATCGTTTTCCGCAACCGTGGGAATTGGATTTACGGTAATTCATCATTAATCAATAATAGTAATGTTTAATTTTAAATGTTTTAGAAGACTCTTCTGCTCAGCAAGCCTGCATTTTTTAGATCCAAAGTACAACAAAAACAGTAATATATTTTTACAATTTAAAATAACTGTTTTCTATTCCAGTATATATTAAAGTGTGATTTATTTCTGTGATGCTCCGCTGTATTTTCAGCATTATTCCTCCAGTCTTCAGAGTCACATGATCTTCAGAAATCAGAATAATATGATGATTTACTGCTCAAGAAACATCATTATAAATATTATAAATATTCTTTGATGAACAGCAAAAGATCAAAAGATCAACATTTATTTGAAATAAAAAGCTATTGTAACATTATACACTATTCCATTCAAAACCTTGGAGTCAGTTTAAAAAGAAATGATAGAAATTAATAATTTTATTTAGCAAGGATTCTTTAAATTGATCAGAAGTGATGATAAAGACAATTATGATGTTACAAAAGATATCTGTTTCAGATAAACGCTGTTCTTCTCATCAGAGAAACCCTACTCAGCTGTTATTACTATAATAAATGTTTTATGAGCAGCAAATCAGCACATTAGAAGGATTTCTGAAGATCATGTGACTGGAGTAATGATGCAAAAAATTCAGCATTTAAACCACAGAGTTTAAAATCTATTCCAATAGAAACCAGTTATTTTAAATAATAAATCAAAAGTTTAGTGTACTGTGGATCAAATAAAGCAGAAGAGAAGATGAAAACTCTTGTGACTGCTGGTGTGAATATATGAGAGGACAGAGAAACAGATGCATGTCTCGTCTCGTCTGTTGTCAGAATAAAGTGCTGGCTGTGGACGATCTGAAGGTGAGATTACAGGTGAGTGACTCTGATTCTGTGCAGCTCTGATGACTGCATGCGCAGAGAGAGCGGATCACTGTAACGGATCAATCTCTGTCTCAGATCTGGGATACGGCGGGACAGGAGAGGTTTCGGAGCGTCACACACGCGTACTACAGAGACGCTCAGGGTGAGAGAGCATTAACCCTTCACTGTCTGGATCCGCTGGTTTCTTCTAATCCATGATGGTTTATTGTTGACCTCACAGCTCTTCTGCTGCTCTATGACATCACCAGCAGATCCTCCTTCGACAACACACGGGTACAGACTACACTTCATCAACACACAGAACTTAAATTATATCCTTAATAATAATACAGAGTTTGTCCTCCTGAGGTTGGTGCTCAGCTGCATGTTACACACTTTTACATTTGTTGAAAAATCTGTCATTATTTTATTATCATTAATGAAAGTAGTGTAGTTTTGTCATTTGAAATTAGTTTTTATTTTATATTTCATAATTTTTTTCTTTTTGAATTTTATTTTTATAATTAGTTTTATTTATCAATAACTTATTTTATTCCTGAAAATAGTTATTAAAAATGTATTTTATTTGGTTTCAAATAAAAGTAACACTTTTTTTTTTAATCTAACTTAAAACAAAATTGTGGTTGTGGCTAATATGTTGTTTATCTAGCATAATTTAATTATCATAATAAATATCTAACATTATTCAACATACAGAGAGAATACTAGAGGCTTCTGATTGGCTGGATGTTTTGTTGTAGGCGTGGCTTACTGAGATCCATGAATATGCTCAGGATGATGTGGTCATCATGTTGCTTGGCAACAAGGTGAGAAGACTTTGAGCTTGGATCTTGTGTTACATAATTCATAACTCAAGTGTGCAGTGTAAGTGTGTGTGTGTGTGTGTGTGTGTGTGTTCTCTACAGTCAGACATGGCCAGCGCTCGAGCCATCAGACGAGAGGAGGGAGAGAAACTGGCCAGAGTGAGTCTCAGTCAGATCTGATGCTGAAATACAGCTGCGCATCACAGAAATAAATATGACACTTTCACAGAGATTCACACAGAGAACTGCTGTATTAAATAATACAAATACATTTTTTTAATCAAATGAATGCCGCTTTAAACAGAAGAGACATATTTCAAAACCATCACAAAATCATAAATATTTCAAACATTTGATGTGATGGTAACACTTTAGAATAAGGTTCCATTAGTTAATGTTAGTTAACTACTTTCGTTAACATGAACTAAGCAAGAACAATCCTTCTACAGCATTTATAAGTCTTAGTTCATGTTAATTTCAACATTTACTAATGCATTATTTAAATCAAAAGTTGTGCTTGTTAACATTAGTTAATGCACTGTGAATAACCATGAACTAACAATGAATAACTGTATTTTCATTAACTAACATTAACAAAGATGAATAAATACAGTAATAAATGTATTATTCATTGTTTGTTCATGTTAATTAATACATTAACTAACATTAACTAATGGAACCTTATTCTAAAGTGTTACCGATGTGATTTGTGTGTATATATTTATTTATTACTGTATGTGTATGTATACGTACAGCTTTAATTATTCTTTCAGAAACAGTCTAGACAAGTAATACTGAAATTAATTAATTAATCATAATTAATAAAAATACATTGAATACAATAAATACATATAAGTACATTTAGTGGTCAAGTTTGGCTTCAGGAACCCAAGTAGTAAGAGCTTTGTTCATGTTGTCTCCTTCAAACTTGGTTTTTGCAGGAATACGGAGTAATTTTCCTAGAGACCAGTGCCAAAACCGGACTCAACGTCGACGAGGCCTTCATGACCGTGGGAAAGTGAGTTTACATCTCTTAAATGTCTTCTAAAAGGAGTAAGGAGTACAGGACTCGTTGTGAAAGTACAGACACCTTACATCACAAACAGCAGTGAAAAACATGTTGTGTTCTTCATGAACGTGGTCACAGGGAGCTGGTGAGACGCTCGGTCCAGCTGTCCGTCGAGCACAGGTTTCACCTTCATGACGTGATGGAGCCGGAGAAACAGCCGTCCGTCTGCTGCAGCTTCAGCTAGAGACTCACGAGAACAGCATCCCTGTCACCTGATGATGTGTTCGATAACTTCATCTGTTCTGAAACCAGCAGAGAATAGACGTTAAACCAGCTCCTGTTTTATAGTTTGCCAAAGTAATGTTTGTGACCCTTCTAGCACAAAACCAGTCATAAGAGTCCATTTTTATTTACATAAAAGCTGAATAAATCATCTCTCCATTGATGTGTGGTTTGTTACGATAGATCAATATTCGTCTGAGATACAACTATTTGAAAATCTGGAATCTGAGGGAGCAAAAAAATCTAAATATTGAGAAAATCATCTTTAAAGTTGTTCAGATGAAGCTCTTAGCAATGCATATTATAGTTCTGATATATTTACAGTAGGAAATATACAAATATCTTCATGGAACATGATCTTTACTTAATATCCTAATGATTTTTGACATCAAAGAGAAATTGATATAATGTTTTATTGTCTGCTACAGATATCCCTGTGCTACTTATGACTGCTTCTGTGTTATATAGTAAATAGATCGATGTCATTAAATTGTTTCATATGCTTATTGGTGAGTTTAGATCACGCTGAAGATCTGCAGGACTGTCTCGTTCACTTTCCTGGATTTTCTTGCACTGCGTTTGAATCTCAGGATCTGGGAATATTATGCACTAACAGACGCTCGAAAACATTGCAAACCTTTACAAAGAAAATATGCATTTATCTGTCTAGCCGTACAATGAATTAATCAGAATTACTAATTGATATTACTAAAGAAACACATATCGAGAGAGTATGTATATTTATGCTTGTTTATGTCCAAATGTATTATTATCAGAAAACTATTTTGTATATGTTTTGCTGAAATCAGAAGAGTTTGCACAGTTTTGTGTCCGATGTCCTCAGGTCTTTTCCTGTGCTATGACTGTGTATATGGAAGATGCTTTATAAAAGATCAGTTGTGTAAATCTTGAGGTGTCTTTGGGCATTGATTTCTGGGTTTTTTATATATTCTAAAGAACTAAAAAAAATTAAAGTTATTAGTGGAACCTAAAGAGAATAGTTGTGAAACAGCTTTTTATATTGTATTAATATTTTATATATTTTTAAAATATTATTGACACTATCTGAACAGTTAAAAGCAAAAATAGATCATGTAATAAATGATTTTAATTGACTAATATATTTAATTTGGGTGACAAGCTCTTGATTCGCCACTAGGTGTCGCCAAAGCGCTGCTTCAGAGCTCATTCACTACAATCCCATTAGTTTCTAGATGAACTTGGAGTATCATAAATAAGACAGGATCTAGTTGTAGTTTCTAACTGTTCATCAGACACATGGTTTAATTCCTCATGAATGCAGTTTAAAGGCTGTGTGCCTAAAGAGACACTGGAGCGCTGCTCATGAACGTCTCAGTGAGAGCACATTGTTCTGGGCTTCTTCTTCTGTGATTTCCTGCTCATCTGATGCTGTTCTTCAGACTCTTGTGTGAACAATAGTGTTTCCTCACGGCGGCGGGTCACCGTGCCTCACATCTGTAACGGATATGTGTGTGAAGAGCAGGAACAGCAGCAGGCCGAGCTGTATTGTGTGTTTCTGCTGACTCTCAGCTCTGAGGTCAATGATCTCACACACACACACACATTTAATATAGGCATATAGTCACTATGTGTCATTCTCTCCACTTCCTGTCCAACTTTTACTGTTTCCTGTGTCTGAACATTAAACTCGCTCACCGTCTCTGTGTGACCGACTGACCAGCTTCACTGTGAGTATTGACCAGTGTCCTGCGGCACAGAAGCAGTCATCAGATCACAGAGATATCTGTAGAAACAGACAACAATACACTTTATGAGTCACAATTATACATTTCTCTTTTAGGCCAAAAATCATTAGGATATTAAGATCATGTTCCATGAAGATATTTAGTATATTTTCTACCTAAAACTTTATTCTTGATTAGTAATATGCATTGTTAAGAGCTTCATCTGAACAACTTTAAAGATGATTTTCTCAATATTTAGATTTTTTTGCTCCCTCAGATTCCAGATTTTCAAATAGTTGTGTCTCAGACAAATATTGTCCTCCGAACAAACCACACATCACTGGAGAGATCATTTATTCAGCTTTTATGTAAATAAAAATGTACTCTTATGACTGGTTTTGTGCTCCAGGGTCACATATCAGCTAATTCATAGGTCATTAATATTCATAGCAACGTGTATCTTACCAGCCAATCGGGTAGGTCAACTGGTCTAATTAATATTCATGAGGCAGAAATCCAATAATACATTCGAATCTATTAATTTGAAGCTCATGTCAAGACAAAAGAGTCCAGGCGCTTGTGTGTCTGTATCAGTATGAAGGCTGTGTTTGCAGGGCGTTTATTTTGGAGTTAGCTGTGTTCTCTGTCGATCCTCTGATTAGATTAGTGGGTGTGATGAAGTCGGCTTGGTTTACTCTTCACGATCAATAGTTCACCTTTGAAACTCTGCATACATGTGAAAGAATAGCTTATCGTGTTAGAAAAACCTCCTGATCTGTTTAGCTAGTGCCCTAATTTGAGCTCACCCGCAGAGATCTGGAGACTGACGGCCCTCGACCTTGAGATGCTTCCCTGGAGTCTGAACTCAGAGCACACACACACACACACACACACACACACACAGAGACACACACACACACACACACACACACACACACACACACACACACACACACACACACACAGAGACACACACACAGACACACACACACACACACACAGACACACACACACACACACACACACACACAGACACACACACACACACACACACACACACACACACACACATACACACACACACACACACACACAGACACAGACACAGACACACACAGAGACACACACACACACACACATACATACACACACACACACACACACACACACACACACAGACACAGACACAGACACACACAGAGACACACACACACACACACATACATACACACACACACACACACACACAGAGACACACACACACACACAGAGATACACACACACACACACACACACACACACATACATACACACACACACACACACACACACACACACACATACATACACACACACACACACAGACACACACACACACACACACACACACACAGACACACAGACACACACACACACACACACACACACACACAGACAGACACACAGACACACACACACACACACACACACACACACACACATAGAGAGATACACACACTCTCTCTCTCTCTCTCTCTCTTTCACACACACACACACACACACACAGACACAGACAAAGACACACACACACACACACAGAGAGACACACACACACACACACACACACACACACACACAGACACAGACAAAGACACACACACACACACACAGAGAGACACACACACACACACACACACACACACACACACACACACACATATATATCTATATCTATGTTATAGTACTAAAATATTTTTTCAATTTAAGTTATATTAAATGAAAGTCTCTTAATGAAAGCAAAGCAGTGTATGTTTAACAGTAATGATCAGAAGCTTTAAGTAAACAGTAATAGATCTCTGTTTATTTTGAAGAATAGATCTGCTTTGAAGTTGTTTACACTCTGGAGCTGTGAGTTTATTGCTCTTTTACATCTGTATCTGTGTTTGTGTGCAAACGATTCTACCTTAAACTGAAGTTAATGATTCAGTAAATCTGAGTCGTGAGCGGATCTGCTCTAGAAGGAGCTTCAGACTCACGCGCGGATCAACGTCTGACTCTTCTGAAGCTGTGTGTGTTCTTACAGAGACTCACGAGCGTCTGTCTGCTGACCTCATGTTATTTCTGTTCTGTTTCTTATGCAACGAACGAGGAGAAGGGGCACTCGAGGAGATGACAGCCCAGCTAGAGAGGTCAAAGGTCAAACCAGGTGGAAACAGAAGCGTCTCTGCGCTGCTCTTGCAACATTGCATCAGTGTTTCCAGCTAAACTTGGATGAGAGACAAATATATATATATACGCAATTACAATAATTTATGTTAAATTTACTGTCAAATATAGGTTTATTAACCGTAAACATTTTAAGAAAATGTTATACATATTATTAATATACATTTTATTCATAATTATCATTATTATTTGTTGAATTGTAAATGCATGAATCTGTAACAAATCATTACTGAAAAATAAATGTATCAATAAGTATATCTGACTAAACAAATCAGAAACAACTATCCCACAATTTGACTTTTACTATGGTAAAGGAAACTAATAAGCCTCATTCTGGAGGAAACGGTGGGAAAACAAAGTGACTTGTGGTAGATCAGATATTTGATTGTAAATGTAAAAGTAATGCATTACTTGACTAGTTATTCTTGAAAAGTGATGTGATTGCGTATCTCTGGTTGCTTGTCATGCATGGACACACTCTGATTTGGGTTTTCCTGCATTAGTGTAATGCCTCAGGAATGTGGAGAGTGTTTTATTTATGATTATTTATTGTTTCCAGCGTGTCTCTAATTGAAGAACAAGCCTTTCATTTGAAGAACCTTGTCTCACACCGCTTCCATGAGGCTGTTATCACAGGCAGAGCTCTACAGGAAACTCTGTTTATCACTTCCTTTCAGTCGTAGTTTGTTTAGGGCTCGGTTGTGTGATCAGAGACAGAGAGAGAGCGAGCATCGGAGGAGAACACCCACAGGAGCTGCTATCAGTCTGTCACAGGACGACAGGTCGCTCTGTCTCGTTCTACAGCTTTTTAAAGAGTGTGAGGGATCTGGAGAGGGGAGCGTTTCACTTCTGCTTTCTAAAAGAGGCGAGAGCATTCAGCCAAGACACATCACTGCACACTCAAACAGAGAGCGTTCAGAGAAGTGATCCGTCTGTCTGCGAGCGTGTGTGTGTGTGTGTGTGTGTGAGAGAGAGAGAGACTGCACTGTCGGTGCAGACATATGAGCGTTTAATGACATAATACACAAAAGCAGAACATACAACTGCATTTGTTTTTCAGTAATGGCAAATTTCAGAAATTGTGGGTCCAGCTCATGAAACTATATTTAACTGATGTCATTATGCACTTACAGCTCTTTTCAAAATATGCATATCAAATAGTTTGTCTTCCCTAGTCTTAAGAAAAGAAACAAATAATACAAAATAAAATAAATTCTTTATAAACTTTATAAACTTCATAAATCAATATAAACAGAAACCAAAGTTCATACTGCTATTTTCAAAAGTGACAAACGCAAATTCATTCTTAATATACAGCTAGCTCCGTCAATGGAGAAATGAGATGGTTCTTCATCTCTGGTGTTCCTGACACGCGTGTAGACAGCGTGACAAGTGTTCTCCCTCTTCTCCTCGGCTCAGATCCTCTCAGTACATCCTTCAGTCTCCGTCTGAAAACAACATCTACATTTTATCTTCACCCCAGTGATTACACACTCAAAAAAATCCCTAAAGCACTCTCTCTCTCTCACACACACACACACACACACACACATATATAGAAATATATAGTTATATTAAATTATGAATTTATAAAAAAAGAAATAAAAGAAATACAATTACACACAAATATAAATATGTGAAAATATTTTATGTATTTAACTAAACAGGAAAGTGAAACTGGAAGAAACAGTGGCCAGTGTTGTTGCAGTTCTGTGTTCTGCCTGAAGGGGCGCATTTCTCTGTGTAATATCATCATCATCATCATCATCATCATCTCAGGACAACAGCATCACTAGACTTTTCTCATCCAGAAATGAGCTCAAGTCATAAAATCTTAGTTTGCTTCACAACCAAACCGTTTAGTTCAGTCGGAGTGATCTGTGATGGAGGGAGATGCAGGGACTCCACTGAGATGAATGTGCTGCTGAGCGGCGCTCCTCGGCCCTGATTTAAGAGCGTTTCCTCACATTCTCATCTGTGTTTTCACAGCCCGCCGTGGGCCAGAGAGGAAGCAAAACAAATTAGCCTCCATTGTTCGTAGCCCTGAGCTCTCCCAATAACAGTATTTGTGGAAACATACATGCAGGAATAACTTCCTGAGGCACACAGATTAATCGTCCCGGGCCGGGAAATCAAGCACTTACTAGCAGCCTTACTCCAGACTCTCTCCTGCTCTGTCATCACCACTGGTGGCCACAGCCCATCTGTGTGTGTGTGTGAGAGAGAGAGAGAGAGTGTGTGTGAGTGTGTGTGTGTGTGTGTGTGTGAGAGAGAGAGAGAGAGAGAGAGAGAGAGAGAGAGAGACACACACACACACACACACACACACACACACACACACAGGCGCTGATGGAACGCAGTGGCAGCTTGACTCTTATCTCAGGTGTGTGTACGGATGAAAACCTGATCATGAGCTCAGCAGATCGGCCGTGTTGATCAGCCGGAGTTTTATGACAGACATCATGAGTTCAGTACACACACACCACAGAACACGATCGTGTGTGTCCAAGAACCCCAGCTGTTAGCTTTACAGACAGAAGAGACAGAAACGAGAAGCCTTCTATCTAGACTCACAGAAGAACTCAGACTTCATCAGGCACTGAATGCACCGTGATGATTGATTGATAAAAACCACTGTCACTATCCACTAACCACCAGCTTTCTGTTTCTGAAAACATCCCAATCTGACTCAAACTGAGGATTCAATCCAGATCTAAACCAAGACTTTGTGATCTAATCCGAATTCAGAGTCCTCTGAAGAACCCATTTTTAAGATTTGATCCAATCTGATGGACAGAATCCGATCGGATTACATTTGAACAACTGGCTCCAGAAGATTTATAATAAAACACTGATATCACACAAGTCTGCACTGTCTACTCATACACACACACTCTCTCTCTCTCTCTCTCTCTCTCACACACACACACACACACTCACACTCTCTCTCTCTCACACACACACACACACTCACACACGTTTGCTCAGATAAACACTGATCAGAGACTATTTGCTGATAAAAACACATTCTGAGAACTTTTTGACAATGTTCCCAATGACTTTTAACAACATTGTTTCTGAATGTTCTCTGAATGTTCAAAATGTCCAAAATGTTTAAAACAGTTCTGCAAACATTAAGGGAACGTTTCTGTTGAATGTTCTGAAACAAACAGTACATTTAGAAATATCACATCAACATCCAGCCACACGCGGCCAAAGATATACACTTGTTTTCTGGCCAAAATATAATTTAAATGTATGTTGCAAACAGAAATTTTAGACAGTATAAGCAAAAATATTTTTGAGGGACAAGAAAATACATTTCCAATCTTACAGTAGCTTATTTAGACAGATTAAGAATATTTTTGGCTCTTTTTGCATATTGTGAAATGCATTTAAAAATGTTTTTTTGTGCCATATCTAACTAAAAAGTTTCCATCAACGGTGAGTCAGGCTGACTTCTCTTCCGTGTGTTTCCAGACTGATGTCATCGTCCCGTCCTGCAGAGAGATGATCTTCATTACAGTTATTAGAGTTATTAGACGCTCACTCACTGTTCTGTCTGTGAACGCTGAGAGCAAGAGGAGAACTGCCTAATCACCGCATGCAGGATCTCTAATGGAAGTCTTGTTATCACGTCTCATTAAGTCACAGGAGGAATAAATCACAAGCTCGTTCACGGCCGCACATAAAAGCAATCTGAGCGTTTGCCCGAGCAAAAGGGAACAAACAGGCCATTAGGATCCCAGATCCCAGCCATCATGGAAAAGACTGACTGGAGTTTAAACACACACACACACACACACACAGCGCTGTGACCAGAGCGAACAGGCCTGAAAGAGTCCCTCTAATTGATCTGATGAAGCAAGAGTTGTTGTCAATTAAACTATCAGAGCCACTGGACATATCTCCGGCTGACGGGTCAATATTTGAGCTTTTGTGTCCCTCTGTGTTGGTAACAAGCAGCGCTCGTGGCCTTCAGATGAGGAGCAGATTCCTCCAGCAGCTCAGGAGAACATCACTCAGGGCTCATCGTTCACTCAAGTGTGCTGTTTGCTCTTCAATTAGACCTCATTCAGCTGGAGATGGAGCTTTTATATCACCGTCAGCCTTCTGCTTCACTGTCTGCGCTGATAAATAATGACTTCTGTAAACGTGAGCACAGCTCCAGATCATAAACACTCAGTCGGGGGGGTTTCGTCAGGATAGGATGCTCTCCCCCCGACAGAACGAGTCTAAAGAGAGAGATATGAGACCTGGAGCACAAAACCAGTCAGAAGAGACAATCTTATGAAATTGAGATCTATACATCATCTGGAGCTGAATAAATGATCTCTCCAGTGATGTGTGGTTTGTCAGGAGGACGATATCTGTCTGAGATACAACTATTAGAAAATCTGGAATCTGAGGGAGCAAAAACATCTAAATATTGAGAAAATCATCTTTAAAGTTGTTCAGAAATATTTATATATATGTATATTTACGGTAGGAAATGTACTAAATATCTTCATGGAACATGATCTTAATATCCTAATGATTTTTAGCATAAAAGAGAAATGTATAATTGTGACCCAGTGTGTTGTTAGCACAGTTTGTTTTGTTTCTTCATGGAGCTGATTGGTTGCCTCGTTGATCTGAGCTCAGGCACCAGGTGATTGGGTGAATATTTTCACTTTATTTAGAATGACAGTCCTTTTTTTAATTGCTTGTAAATCTCTGCTTTTGCTATATCATCACACATAGACCTCTGATCTGAGCTTCTGCCTGAAAATAAGCCACAAATAATGCTTTTTCACTCAGTGATGAGCTCAATGAGGTCTACAGTCAGTCAGTTCAGTATCGAAACACAAAACCTGCGCTCATTTCAAATGAAAAAAGGAGATAAAGAGATAAGATTGATGAGAGATTTACCAGCAATTCTGACTAGAAACACCAAACCAGGAAAATATCACTCAGGTCTCACTGATCATCACGACAAGTGCTGTTTGCTTTTCAATAATAATAATTTAAAAAGTACAGAAATCGTGTTTTATGTTCAGGGTTAAGTTCAATCTGACAAACAAATACAACTGAATCAATCTAAAGTTTTAGTGGCATAAACAAACTGAGGCTTTGAGGGTTTTGCATGCACTCTTCAAAATAAAGATGGTGTATTATGTTTCCTCGAAGAACCTCTATTCTTGGTGGAACCAGTAAATTCCCTTCATCTTTCAGAGGTGAAGACATGTTCAGGACGTGTTTGAGTCTGCGGTCAGGGCTTCAGTTCACATGCTGGGTTTGTTTTCAGGATCACGATTTGTGAAGCATTTCTCAGTTGAGGCCGGATCGATGCTCATGGTGTTGGTTTAGGAGCAAACTCTCACCGCTGCGAGGCTGTTGAACTCTCTCGCTGTGATTCATCACCCAGGATCCAATCATTAACTCCAGCATCAGCTCAAACTGTGTGTTTGTCTTGTTGGAAGCGATAAGATGAAGCAGAAGCAGAACAGATCACCGAGCTCCAGATCCCAAACTTCAGGAACTGAAAGAGTTTCATTGATTTTAATGACTAAGAGGTAATCTGCTGTGAGGAGAGGACTGTGGATCAACAGATAAAGAACTAATAACTCATTCTTCATCACCTCAGAATAAAGGAAACTCAGTCTGCCGTATTACAGTTTCTCATCAGAGTCTTTCCTCGTCACACACAGTTTCTCTCAAACAGCAGAAACACACACCAGATCTACAAAACCACACACTGATTCTGACTTTGACTCAGTTTCATAAAACAGTTTTTGCAAAACAACACAATTCTCTATGAACACACACATCTAACAGTGTTTGCAAATGTTTGCTTCTGAGATGTGTTTGTGATATTTAGAACAGTGCTTTGTTTTGCGAGAGATGTATTTTGTGTGCAATTCTTGGATTCGTGTAAAAAAAAAAAAAGAATGCATTAAAAAGGCAAATGAAACAGATACCGTATCCCCAAAATATTGTTTATTGACTAACACAAAGTATTTACACAGTTTCCCACAAGACGCCATATACAGGTTTGTATCTAGATCTACACATTAAGTTAATTGTGCTGTGAATGTACAGTATGATACAGTATGTACAGTGCTGAGGTGTTCGCTCAGAGCTGAGGATCCTCCTCCAGGTCCAGCTCCTGATCCGAATCAGACTCTTCAGACTCGTGTGTCACGTCTGGACTCGATCTGTCCGAGTTTCTCTGCTCGCCAGAGTCCTCCACATCTCTCTTACCGCTCGGAGGATTCTCCTGATCCAACAACATCACACAAACATCTCAGTATCAAACCTTGTTCAGAGCTTTTTAATTCAGCTGTATTTATTTCTAAAAATAAATAAATAAATAAATAAATAAAAGAGAGAGATTATAAATATAATATAGATTTTTCTATGAATTATAAACATTAGGCTATATTAATATTTTAGCATATTATAAAATAGCTATTATTTTACTACATTTAAATAATAAAACATATTTATGTCGTATTTATGTTTTGTATACATTTTATTTCGTGTTATTTTTAACTGATTTGTTTATTTATTTATTTATTTATTGCGCTGTTATGAAGCAGCGATCAAAAACGATCAAAACGAACGAACAGGATAATTAAATAACAAATAAATAAATAAATAAACAGACCAGGTGTAGAAACCATTTCATCCAACAAATCGCAAGTAATTTTCACTCAAAAATAAAATTACAAAATAAACGAAACGGCGAGTAACGCATTAAATTAAACGTGAAATTTTGTAAAAGACCGAAATATTTTCTTGTGAAACGCGCTCCAATAAACTAATCTCAATTTTACTTCGAAAAATCATTTGTAGTGTAATAAAATAACAGAATAAAATATTACAACAATATAAAGCTGTTTTCATTGAGATTAGTCACTTGAAAAGTGGAAGACATTTTTACAATGCATTTCTCTTTTTGTTTTGTTTGTTAGTTGTGTTTGTGTTTGCTGTAAATGTTCAAACGAGACGTCAGAGATTCTGATTATTATTTAGGATACTTCTAACAACACATAGTCCAGGATTCCTATAATTATTATAATAAATGAAACTCTTTGCCGTGTGCATTAAGAGCAGATTCTCACCTGCTTCAGTCGCCTCCACTTCGCGCGACGGTTCTGGAACCAGGTCTTCACCTGCAGACAGATGGAGATGAAGATGAAGATGAAGATGAAGATGAAGCACGCATTGCTCTGATGTTGTGTGATGGGAGCACTCACCTGTCTCTCGCTCAGCTGCAGCATCTTGGCCAGTCTCTTTCTCTCGGGAGGAGACAGATACTTCTGGGTCTCGAACTTCTTCTCCAGCTCGATGGTCTGGTCGTTGGAGAAGCGAACCTGTCCTCCTTTCCTCTTGTGCAGAGGTCTCTGGATGAACGGCGTCCACAGCAGAGGTTTACCTGCACAACACACGAGAACAAGCGCGTGTCAGCTGCACGAATCTGTTTCATATGCAGAATGAACTTTGGCGTGCAAATGTAACGTTAGGTGCGTAATATATGCACGCGAAAACTGCTTAAAATCTATTTGTGCAAACACGTGATCACATCGAGAGCAATCGCGCAGGACTGAAGCTGAATAACGTGTTTGGTTTGTCTGTCTGTCAGCTCGAACATCCGCTGAAAGCTGGGGTTTATAAGCAGAAGAACTATGGCAAAATTTCCGTCAATGTGTTTCCTGTTGGTTAATCTGGAGAATGGGGTGAACATCCGTCCAGTTCCCGCGCAAACACACAGGAAACTGCGATTCATCCCGTCTGTACAAACCCGATTAATCACCTTCAGATCAGACCTTTATCACATGATCCGCTTCTAGATGCTTTTAAAATCTACATCTTTTTTTCCATCTATTAAAACAAAGATTTAGATTTCATAATTTAATATTCAGGATAGTATATACTTATTAAAATATTCAAATACAGGCCTACAATATATGTCGTAAAATAATTGTAGAGCATAAAAATAAGCGCAAGAACGAAATTAAATAAAAATTTATTTTTTTTGGCCACAGGCCTACATACATATATAAATGAAGTTTTTTATTTTATTTCGTTTTATATATATATATATATATATATATATATATATATATATATATATATATATATATATATATATATATATATATATATATATATATATATAGCCTATATATATAGCCTACACACACACACACACACATTTTCTGAAAATATATTTAAAAAATATAATTACATTTAAAAAAACATTTAGGAATATATTTTGTCCTCCATATATTTCAGTCCAAGAAAATACCTTCACGCGTCACAGTTAAAGAAAATTACAGCACCTATATTCTCAATAAGCCTTGCAATTCATAAAACTATTTTATTTAAGAGTAATACAATTCTAATGGTGTAAAATAGTTTTTGATTTCTTTTAGACTTTAGTTTGTTTGTAAGGTATTTATAAATATATGAGTATGTATTAAATATAAGCCTAAATGAATTTATTTATATGATCGCCTAGACATCTGTTTAGGCCGTATTCTTACAAATCATATTTGCAATAATAAAACGGATGTCACATTTCTATAGGCATTAGTTTAGTTTTAAAAGCATGCAGATCTGAAGCGTGTGTAGATCATTATAAAGTTCCGTGAGGTGTGTTCGAGTTAAAAAGGTTCAGCTCAATGAAAGGAAACGAACAATCCGTAAAAAACGGATCCCGGCTATCAGAAGTCGAGTGTTTCCTGAATATGTGTGTATTGAGGATGTGGATAAAATAATCAGCAGCGTGCACGAGTCCTGCTCCAGGAAAACATCTCACAGCTTCTGAAAGCACATCTACTCCTATCGAGAGCTCAAGATTTCCGGAGTGAACGGAAAGGGTCAGGGCTTGCAGAACACAGGCAGTTTGAACCTCAGACCAACAACATGTGAGGAAGATCAGAGAGTCTTCCTCAGCCAAACACGCTTCCTGTAGAGCAGCATCTGGAGCACGATCCGAATTCACGCTCGGTTGAAGCAGCAGGGTCACACTAATGCGCTTTGAACTGCAGTTTCGAAATCAAGAAGAGCTTCCTCTTCAGGTCAGTCTGGTTGATATTATTAACCACACGAGCTGTTGGTAAACAGACCTCATGAAACTCGGCTTTCTATGGCCAAATCACGAACTTTTAGGCACAGTTTCACAATGCACGTCGGCTTTCAGGTTTACGCACACATACTTCTATCCGACTTAACCCATAGTAGGACACAAATGAACGCATTTAGGCTGATTCGGTAACGTTAAATCATTTTTATTTTAATGAAACAGATTTTTGACAAGATTCAGTTAATGTGGAGTCAGATTTTTTATATTAAAAGAAAGCTTTAAGAGAATCACAGCTAGAGAATCAATCACAATGCAGAAGCTACTAATTTCGCATTTTAGACACTAATATGCACCTTTTACATGTCTTAAAAATAAAGGTGCCAAAAAGTTCGTTTTTGCAGTGATGCCATCTTTGGTTCGCAGAAGAACCGTTTGGATGAGCATTTTAAAAACAGACTCTTTGATGCAAATAAAGAACCTTTATTTTTAGGAGAGAAGTGGTAAAAAGGTACAAAAGTGTAGCTTTAGTAAAAGCATGCAGCGACAGAGCTGTCCAGGGTAAAGTACGGTTCAGCAGCACGAGTTTCTGTTATCATTTGGCGTGCTATTCATACTCAGAAATTGATTTGGCCTGCACATGGAACTCAGTTCTTAGGAATCGGGGTGTGGGTAGGTGCACGTCAAACACATGCGGATTATAAATCATGCGAATCAAACAGGACGCGAATATAATTTCAAATTGATACGCGTTTTCATGAGCCGGGCTCTTCACCAGGTCTGGTTTAGATCTAAACAGGACAGAAATGAGTCTGGCTCTCACCCAGCGGGTCGTGGCGGATCAGCGCGTGCGTAAAGTCTCTCTGGAACGGGTAGATGGACGCGTAAGCGAGCGCCTGCGGCGACAGGACCGGGTGGACCGGCGTGGGCTCGTAGATCGGGGTCCGGTAAGACGGGATCAGGCTGGTGAACGAAGAGTTTGGAGACGGCAGGGTCGGCGTGGGCACCACCGGGCCAGGCACGGACGCGTTTCTGCCCAGAATGTCCTCGATGTAGAAGGGCGTCGGGTGCGCGGGCGGCGCGGGCGTCGGCGCGTAAAGAGGAGCGTGCGAGGGCTGGAACTGCATGGCTGGAGAACAATCCGGGGACTTCTGCTTCCATGCAGTTCGTCAGGTTGCGATGAGCGAAAGCGGGAGGTCACTAGTGAGGGAGGTGATGATGTTTTATGAGGGAGGAGAATAACGGGTCAAACTTCCTGCAGGTACACGAGCTCTGATTGGCTGTCTGAGAAGAATGAGATGAAGGAGAAGAAAGAAGAAACCTGAGGAGGAGGAAAGTCAGGATGCACCTGGATTAAACACACACTCCTGAAGCTGCAACCAAAAGCCTAGTTTCATGACATTATACATTGTTTATAACTAAACGCGTTAAAAAAATAAAAAATAAAAAT
The DNA here is from genome assembly GCF_023724105.1 of Carassius gibelio. NCBI lineage: Eukaryota > Metazoa > Chordata > Actinopteri > Cypriniformes > Cyprinidae > Carassius > Carassius gibelio. The sequence goes on along the minus strand of NC_068407.1, from coordinate 433,853 downwards.
TATATATATATATATATATATATATATATATATATATATATATATATATATATATATATATATATATATATATATATATATATATATTATTTACTACTGATGAAAAATATAGTTGAGATTATAGAAATTAATAGATTTAATTATAGAAATTAATAATTAATAAAATCAATACAATTCAAATGGATAACAAGACAGATGGTATGACTTTATTCTGATTGTATTCTGGTAATTCGTCTATGTTAGAAATTATTTTAGTATTTTTGTGATTTAAATTTTTTATGCTATTTTGTGCAACGGATTAATAAAAATAAAACATAGTAATAATTATAAATCCGTTAAAATAAAAACTTTAAGTTTAATTGCTTAAATGTGTAATTAAAATTAAATTAAACTCTATTTGATTACCGATGAAAATTATAGAAATGTATAGAATTATTATAGAAATGAATAGTGAATAGAAATATTGAATAAAAATCTAATGGATAAAAGCGAAGATGGTATGACTTTGATTGTATTCCATTATTTGTCTTTGTTTGAAATTATTGTAGTAAAGTAAAGTTTTGTGATTTTTGTGCAATGGATTATTAAAAAATTAAATCACGAAATATTAACGAGTAGATATAATGTCTCTGATTTTAAAAAAATAATGTCTTTACTAAAATAAATTACTAGAATATAATATTGTATTTAATTAATATCTATTTGGCAATAATAAATATTGAATATCTCAAAACGTTTAGGTTTATGTTTACACAGAAAATGACTTTCAAAAATAAACATATTCACTGGCAGTCAACATTTTGATATAAAAATGAATGGAGAAAAGTTGTTAAAATCTTTGTATACCTTCTCTTCCCATACATGAAAAATACACATTTTCAAGCAGACATTATTTTTAAAAATATATTTTAAAATCTAAGAAAAGGTTAAAATATACATGTGCTGTATATATGAATATATTTTTAAAGCATTTAAAATGTATTTGTTCTATATATTAAAATAAAAAAATACATATTTCACCATTGATTAAAAACTTGAAAAACGTGTGAACATATAACACACACACACACACACACACACACCCCATATATATATATAGTTGGGGTTTATTTAAATATATTTCAAGTCGGTTATCATCATGATAAGTGGAAGGTAATGAATTAAACACTGATCACAGGAGCGCATTGATCTACTCCCAGTCTGATTGAAGCTCTTTCACAGATAAATCCGACTAATATCATGAAACCATGTCATGCAGGAAAGACTGATCTGGGAACAGCTAATATTTGCGCTTTGCCAATCATTGCAGTTAATTGATCTGCTGTCACAGTCGTGGCACCTCGTGTCGAGATCCTTCTGGAAAGAGAAAATAATGGCCTTGAGGAGCGTTCCTGACACGGAGTGTTTGATTAAACGCATCAATAACGACGAACTTTCATCTGTTCCTCGTTACTCAGAGATAAAGCTTCGTTCGAGCCCAGTTCTTCAGTTTTTCAGTAGCACTGACTATAATTTCGTCATTTACAGTCACTTGATAAGAGAAGTCCGATCTGATCACTTCTTGTCAGAGTCGTTCGACGCTATCGATCATGGTTAGTTTCAATTAGCAGCTGATTAGAGTCGAATAGAGCTGCAAACCGAGTTGGAAACAGATAAAGATGTGTGACAGGAACACTTATCATCATCATTCACATTCACATCATCTCAAACAACTGCTGACAGAACACACACACACACGATCCTCAACAAGCGTTCAGGCTCACTCTTTCGTCTTTTGGGCCTAAAATATGATGACACTCCGAGGTTAGAACTTAAGATATGATTTTATTAATAAAACATGAACATCACAGCACACTGACACTGATTGTGGGATCTTCCCAGCTCACAAAAATATTCTGAGAACGCTTTATTAACGTGAAACGTTCAAAACATCCGCTTTTTAAAAAGGTTTTCTTGGAACGTTCCATTTGTATCATTTTCCAAACCCCGGGTGAATGTTACATTTGAATGAACGTTCTGAAGTGTAACATTTAAAAACCGCTTGACGACTATCCAGTTAAAACACATAATGTTTTTGAGCTAATGTTTTGTTCATAACTGTGAGAAAACGTTGCTAAAAAGTTTATTAAAACATTCGGTTTCTTGTCCAAACGCGTTTGTTCTTGTGCGTCTCAAGGCTTTGATTCTGGATCTGATTTGTTGAATGTTGTCTCCATCTGCTGGATGCACTGTGTAACTCTACAAATAACTAGCCCTATCCACATGATTGAATATAATAATAATAATCATTTATAATTTTTTTATTATATATTATAACAATATGATTTTGATAAAAATAGTGTTCAATAAAAATCAGTTTAATCAGCTACTGTCAGTTTTGTTAAACTATAAATACTATGTGTTGTTTATAGGCATGGAAAAAACGTATAAAATATTTGAATAGGCAAAAATCACAAATAATAAATAATAATTATTAATAAAGTTGCACGTACGTCGATTTGCGCAGAAATCTGGCACAGCAGTTAGTGATGGTAAATGATTGTGTATAATATATAACAATATTATATATAATTATATATTATACTATATTATTTTATATGTGTCCCTGCAGCACAGAAGTAGTCATCAGTAGCACAGTTGTATTTGTAGCAATAGACAACAATACATTGTATGGGTCACAATTATACATTTCTCTTTTATGCCAAAAATCATTAGGATATTAAGATCATCTTTCATGAAGTAATTTAGTACATTAACTACCGTAAATATATCAGAGCTTAATTTTTGATTAGTAATATGCGTTGTTAAGAGCTTCATTTGAACAACTTTAAAGATGATTTTCTCAATATTTAGATTTTTTTGTTCCCTCAGATTCCAGATTTTCAAATAGTTGTATCTCAGACAGATATTGTCCTCCGAACAAACCGCACATCAATGGAGAGATGATTTATTCATAAAATAAATAAATAAATTGACCTTATGAAAAAAACCCAGTATGTCAACAGTCGGCTGTGATTGGTCAATCCTGAAAAGCGTTGAGAAAAGTAACAGCTGTGTTCTCCGCTCTTGAAATCCACAACTGTAGTCTTTTAGCGAAACATAATACATAATTATTTTGATCTATAGTATGTATAGTAGAGTCTGTAGACAGAATAGAGATTCAGGTCACGAAAAGCGCTCATTTAGTTCTAATTTCTCGAGTTTAATTCCACGCGTGTGTTTCACTAATAAGTGTCCGCCCCCTGATCCTCGTCTCTGGTTGGTGAGAAACTAGTTCCGCCCTGTCACCATGTATCGTTCCGCAAGGAGCCTGCAGCGCTTCAGCGCGGATCTGTGGAAGCTGTGTGCCGCACAGAGATCCAGCAGCCTCGGGAACATCTGCCCAGCGCCGGTGCTCCTGCTCAAGTCGCTCAGAATGGTAAAATCGTGCTGTTTTTGCGGTGTTTAGTGCGCTGTTGGCCGCATTGACGGGCCGGTGCATGACCTTTATGTGAAGCCCTCAGAAATCACACGCCTCTAGTATCATCATATATGTATTTCGTAACATTATGTGTGTGTATTTGCGTTTAAATACAGCTTGATTGTTTTTCTGAGGGGTAAAAGTGTGATTTACAGTGATTTAGAAACATAAGAATTGGGAAAGGGTCTACTTTTTTAAACCGATTATGCCTAAACATCATCTAAATACTGATGACTGCTTCTGTGCTGCAGGACACGTGTGTATCAGATTTGATGTGTGTTCTGTGGTTTCAGGCCAGTTCAGAGTCGTTCCGGGTCGAGAGGGACACGTTCGGGGAACTCAGAGTCCCTTCTGATAAATATTATGGAGCTCAGACGGTCAGATCAACCATGAACTTCAAGATCGGAGGAGTCACAGAGAGAATGCCCGTGAGAAACACACTCATGACTCTCATTAATGTCTGATTATGATCTGTAACAGTGTGTAACGCTGAGAATAATTCCTCTTCCTGTAGATTCAGGTGATCAGAGCCTTCGGGATCCTGAAGAAAGCTGCTGCGGAAGTGAATAAAGATTACGGTTTGGACCCGAAGATCGCAGACGCCATCATTAAAGCAGCTGATGAGGTTTATTACACCCCTGGGCTGTTAGGGTGAACTGTATATCTGAGCTTGATGAGACTGAGACGCGCTGGTGTGTGTCTGCTGTGTGTTTCTGTGCCCAGGTGGCTGATGGGAAGCTGGATGATCACTTCCCGCTGGTGGTGTGGCAAACGGGATCCGGAACACAGACGAACATGAACGTCAACGAGGTGATCAGTAACAGAGCCATCGAGATCCTCGGAGGAACACTGGGCAGCAAACATCCTGTCCACCCCAACGACCACGTCAACAAGAGCCAGGTCTCACACACACACACACACACATACACAGAATGAATGAATTTTGCTTCATTACTTCCCTTAATACTAATAAATATTACATAAACACTCTTAATATCAAATTGTTTCTCATCATGACTCTTGCTCTGTATTTTCAAATTAAAAAAAAGTATTTGGTGTAAGAGCATTAACCCTTTTAGGAAACATGTATATATCTGTCTCTGTGTTGTAGAGTGATCAGTGTTGTGTAGCGGTACTGACTCTCTCTCTGTGTGTGTGTGTGTGTGTGTGTTTCAGAGCTCTAATGACACGTTCCCCACCGCGATGCACATCGCCGCTGCTACAGAGGTGCACCAGGTTCTCCTGCCGGCTCTTCAGACGCTGCACGACGCTCTCGCTGCTAAAGCTGAGCAGTTCAGAGACATCATCAAGATCGGCCGCACACACACACAGGACGCCGTGCCGCTCTCGCTCGGACAGGTACAGCTGCACACACTAAACACACTTCAGACGGATCAGCTCTCAAATACTCCTCTAGAGACACACTGCAGTGGAACACACTCCAGATAAGAGTGTCTGACGAATACAGATCCGCTGACAAACGTGATCATACATGTCTCTGTGTGTGTGTGTGTGCAGGAGTTCGGTGGATACGTGCAGCAGGTGAAGTACAGCATGGAGCGAGTGAAAGCGTCCATGTGTCGTGTGTATGAGCTGGCAGCGGGGGGGACTGCGGTGGGCACCGGACTCAACACACGCATCGGCTTCGCTGAGAGAGTAGCAGATAAAGTAGCTGCGCTCACAGGTAACACACACACACACACACACACACACACACACACAATGTAACACTCACAGGTTTAACAATCAGTGAAAAATGAGCTCTATACAAGTTAGGGCTGCAAAACTATTAGTCAAAAGAAATAGACAACAATACACTGTATGTGTAAAATTATACATTTATCTTTTATGCCAAAAATCATTAGGATATTAAGTAAAGATCATGTTCCATGAAGATATTTTGTATATTTCCTACCATAAATATATCACAACTTAATGTTTGATTAGTAATATGCATTGCTAAGAACTTCATCTGAACAACTTTAAAGATGATTTTCTCAATATTTAGATCATTTGTTATTCACATTAACACACACCTTCTGCTTCTGGTCCGCAGGTCTTCCGTTCGTCACAGCGGTGAATAAGTTCGAGGCTCTGGCGGCCCACGATGCACTGGTGGAGCTGAGCGGCTCTCTGAACACCGTCGCCGTCAGCATGATGAAGATCGCCAACGACATCCGCTTCCTGGGATCTGGCCCTCGCTCGGGTCTGGGAGAACTGATGCTGCCCGAGAACGAGCCCGGCTCCAGCATCATGCCCGGTGAGTGACGCGCCGGCCGGCCAATCACAGCCTGAGGCTCGGTCACGCACTGACCTGTGTGTGTGTGTGTGTGTGTGTCAGGGAAGGTGAACCCCACGCAGTGTGAGGCTATGACTATGGTAGCAGCTCAGGTGATGGGGAACCACGTGGCTGTTACTATCGGAGGAAGCAACGGACACTTTGAGCTCAACGTGTTCAAGCCCATGATCGTGAGTCCTTTCAAGATATGATTTAATCAGTTCATGTGTTCCCTAGAGAAAAAACCAAGCAGTAGTTTCTGTGTTCCAGATTAAGAACGTGCTGAACTCTGCTCGGCTGCTGGGCGACGCTTCGGTCTCCTTCACCAATAACTGTGTGTCTGGGATCGAGGCTAATACAGAGAGGATCAACAAACTGATGAACGAGTCTCTGATGCTGGTCACAGCGCTGAACCCGCACATAGGTAACCACACAGAGAGCAGTAATACACCTGGGGTCAGTGTGTGTGTGGTCAGTCGCTCAGTCGTCTCTCGCTCTCTTTCAGGGTATGATAAAGCTGCCCTGATTGCAAAGACGGCGCACAAAGAGGGATCGACTCTGAAAGCCACGGCGGTGAAGCTGGGTTTACTGACGGAGGAGCAGTTTGAGCAGTGGGTGCGACCGCAGGACATGCTCGGACCCAAATAGAGCAGGACATGGAGTACAATAAAACACCCGCTTCATTCAAAAGCTTGGTCCTGAGCGTCTCTGCCACATGAAGGATGTGTGGTTTTGTCTGTTTACGTGTGTCTATTTAACCTTCTATCAGATATAAAAGAGAGTCTAGAATATTTTGTGAATATTTCTATCATCCAAACTATCAGTCCAATATCATCCTATTTTATTATTTCTGTCAATTATTAGATTTATTATTTTTTTGTGTGTGTGAATTTGAGACTATTGTTATTTCCAACTAAAACTAAACGTTTTTTAAAATCATTTTCAGATTTAAATAAAGCTGAAATATCTTTTTCAAAAAACAGAAATGACAAACTGAATTAAAAATATTTATCGATATTTAAAAAAAAAATAAAACTAAAAATTACTAAAACTGAAATTAATATGAAAATATGTAAAAATAAAAATGGTTCAAAATAGTAAAAAAATCTAAATGATAAAAAAAATATAAGTTTTACAATTACAATTACAATTTATAATTTCCTTTTTTTTTTTTTTTCTACTTCAAAATGTAATGTTTCATTTAACGCTTCTTGCCACTTCATTGTAATTATTAGTGTAATTTATTAGAAATTTCTGAGTGATTTTCAAGACCTTTAAAAGTAAACACACCCTGAGAAATATTCACTGGAGTAAAAGAGTGACAACATGCCCCAGTGTCTCCCCTGCATATATATTGAAGACAACTATCATAAATCATCTGCTACTGATTTGTCACTAATAGAATGATGTTTTGTAAGCGACTGCAGGCGCTGATGAGCAGAGTTTGGACACAGACAGATATCCACTGACTTCTGCTAATGAGATTCAGTCATCTCTTAGAAAACTAAAGAAAGTGACCTGGGATGATGCGTGTTAATTAACATTACATCAATTTAAATTTGCTAGAATTAGTCAATTCTCATCTGTAATAATAATAATAGTGATACACTAAGCACGTAAACAAATTATAATCGACCAAAAAAGAAAAGGAAAATACCTGGGCACAGCATGAGATCTAGACGCAGAAGACAAGTATGTAAATGAAAATGTGCACACGTTGATCCGAAAGTGTCGTCCAGTTACTTTAGACAGTTTGTTTCTTATTGACGCGTGAACTTCCCCTTTAAATAACGCGACGCGACGCTCCTTAAGTCCCGCGTGCTGTTAGAATCTGATGAAGAATTCACCATTTCTCCAGCAAATACTTTAAATGCGACAGAATGTTTTAATTAAAGGTGTACTGATCTTCTGAAGTACGAATTATATACTTTTATACTATAAATAACTCCATATCTGAATTTGTTTACAGCACCATTTTTTTAAATAGTCTGCCCATTTTGCTTACTGTCCTAACAAAATCCCGATTTTGAACATATTTTTTCCTTATACCATTTTTTTAATTGGACTTTGAATTTGGCACATGCAAGGACCCATAAAAAACAATGGTAGAGTAGTATAGAGTTCTCAAAATTGTCCTGATCTCGTGTAAAGATGGCGCAGTCATCATGGGTGTGTGAATTATCCCAAATGCCAAGTTCTGTGGTCCATAAAAAAGACTGAGAAAGTACCAATGCTGCAAAGGACCGATTGCTCTGCGTGCATTATCCCTTTTAAACCTTTTACAACCAGTTAACAATACCGGTAAACTTAAATGAAAAAATAAATAAATAGATTTGCTTCATTAAATGTGAGCAGCGCCCTACACTGACCGCACTGAAGGAAGCGTCGCGTTATTTAAAGGAGACGTTCACGCGTCAGTAAGCGACGAACAGCGCGTGTCCAGCAGGTGGCGCTGTAATAAAGCGAGAATCTTTAGACTCTTAATTCGTTCATTATTAGTCCCTGTTAGTCCAGTACACAGTGCTGCAAGTATTATATATAAAAGCTTGCATTTGTAGTTTTAACAATAAACATGAAAATGAACACCATGAGGTTGATTATACAAACATATGAATCAAGTTTGAGATCGTGCAAAAAGAAAAAAAAATGATGAATTAGAAAGGAATTCAAGAAAGAAAGAAAGAAAGAAAGGGTGAGTAGAAATGTGCAAACTCCTGATCAGTCCTGATTCTACATTCACATTATAGAAACTGTTAAATGTTTAACATTTTAAAAAGAGGGATTCTTATGATTACATTTACTTTAATTAATTTATTCCACAAGACACAATAACTTGAAAACTAAAAAATGTAATAATGGTTTCTACTAATAAGAAAGAAAGGACAAGCAACACATCAGATGTGAAATTTTGCTCTGAAATCATATTTTCGTGTAAAAGCATTGATATAAAAAAAATTGTAAATAAATTTCATGGTACATTTGATTCTCAATATTGCATATTTCACAGTGTTTTTGTGATTGCTGTGTTTAAAAACTAAAAAACATTATGGTCCTATTTAGGATTTGTTTTCTTCTTGTTTGTAATCAAAACGTGTGTGTGTGTGTGAGAGAGAGAGAGAGAGAGAGAAAGAGAGAGAGAGATGTGTGTGTGTGTGTGTGTGTGTGTGAGAGAGAGAGAAAGAGAGAGAGAGAGATGTGTGAGTGTGTGTGTGTGTGTGTGAGAGAGAGAGAGATGTGTGTGTGTGTGTGTGTGTGTGTGTGTGTGAGAGAGAGAGAGATGTGTGTGTGTGTGTGTGAGAGAGAGAGAGAGAGAGAGGGGCATGATTTGTTTGCTGATCAGAGCCAATAGAAAGCTCTCAGTGTGATCAGATCCACATGCGAGTGACGGAGACAAGCCAGAAAGCAGAGTTCCAACACACACACACACACACACACACACACACACACAGAGAGAGTGAGAGAGAGTCTCCTCCAGCAGAAAGCAGCATCAGTCTGAGGATCCTTCACACACAACAGAGAGGCTCTCGTCTGCTCCGTCCATGGGCCGGTGTTCCTGGACTCTGGATCTGCTCCGTCTCTGACCACACACTCGTCCAGGTGAGGCTCTGTTAGGGGTGTGAGAGGGTGTGATGAGGGTGTGAGGAGGGTGTGAGGAGGGTGTGAGGTCTGCGCTGGAGGGTTTGATCCGATTAGGGCTGTTTCTGCGGGTCGGTGAGCGCTCGAGCCGGCACTGAGCACAAGAGGATTTATGGAGCTTTCATTCACACACTCCATTCTTCACAAATATACTCCGCTATGAAGCACAACCACACACAACTAGCCATATACTGATTAACCAGCTGAGGGTTGACAGTTTTGAGACCTTTATCATCAGTAATAACCAGCTTGACTAACAGACTAGATGGATAAGGATAATCCTTTTTTTTGTTGTGTAAATCAAGTTATAACTTTTTTATGTTTAAAATATATATATATTTTAATCAGTTGATTATTTTCTATAGTATTAATCTCAAAAATATTATTTATTCCTCATTTGTGGAACATTTTATTTCTTTTTTAGGTGCACATTAATTTTTTTATATTTAAACATTTTAAATAGTATCAAAATTAGAAAATAAAAAGTTCCTTTAATGTTTGTATAAATTAAGAGAAAAGTGTTTTTAGAACATATGCTTAATTTGTTTAAAATATATTTTTTAACTATTATAACTTTGGTTTCAGAAGATTCAAGAGTAACCTTTCCATAATGTTTACAAAACGATCAAATGGAATGTTCATTTTTGTACAACTAAGAAAAAACGTTTTGAAAAATGTAAAAGTGCTTCATGTTTAAAAGAAGTGTTTTTAATCAGAAGTTGAGTTTCCACACCATGAAATGTTCTCAATCTGTTAGCACAAAAACATTTACATAACGTTCAAACAAGGTTTCAGGAAAACGTTCATGTAACAAGTTTTAAATGTTACTATTGTTCCAGAAGGTTCAGAAAACATTCAAAAGTAACATTGCCATGACGTTTGCTAAATTATAAAAACGGAATGTTTACTTAACATTTTAAGAGCCAAGAAAAACAAACATTCTTAAGCGTTTAAAGTTTAAACTGATTCTTTTTTAATATGTTTCAATTCTACAGTTAAATGTTCCCCACTTATGCTTATGCAAACAAAAGTGCAACATCCTTATATTTATTTGTTACCCCTCCATCCTAGTACATCCCTGCATCTTTTTCAATCCTATCCCATTATCATTTATAGCACAATTGTTTATACACTTATTTATTTGGCTACATTTTTTTTTTTTTTTTTTTGTCTGTGTGTTGGTGTCTCTGTGTACTGGAAGCTTATGTCACTAAAACAAATTCCTTGTATGCGCAAACATACTTGGCAATAAAGCTCTTTCTGATTCTGATTCTGATTCTGATTCAGTGCATCTCATTGAGTCTCACTGAAGTCCATGTGGAAAGCTGTGTAGCACTTCAAGTGAGTTCTAACGTGAATTAGCTGACCGCTGCAGAGAGACAGATGGACACGAGGTCTGATAGTGTCCGGAGCAGATCAGAGTTCATGGAGTTACTAGAGATGAAGGCTTTGAAATCAAGCTGTGAATTCAGATTCCTGTGCGTCTGTCTGACGTTTGTCTAGTGTCTCGCACACAGACACACACACACACACACACACACACACACACATCAGTGTGAGCTCTAGTAACGGTGTGGAATCAGATCAATGGAGTCTCTTTCTGAATACTTGTGTGCTTTCTGATGGATCTGCACATACATTAGAATAGTTACACTGACGGAAACAAAGCTTTCCAGCTGCTGGTAATTACACGTGTGTGTGTGTGTGTGTGTGTGTGTGTGTGTGTGTGTTGGGTGACAGGAGTGCACTGCGGTTGATGTGGGCGTCTGGACTGGACATTAGCGGTGTTTGGAAAGCTCTGCTCGTCTGTGACGGACTGTTTGAGAACCGAGACTGTGCTGTTTATCATGTTTAGCAGCAGCATTCAAAAGTATTAAAAATGTTAATTGGAATAACAAAATATTTTTCCATGTAGTTAAATGACACCAATTATAGACTCATTAGTGACCAAATGGTGTATTTTTATGTTTCATACTTTTCAGCATTTTCAATCTTTAGTGTGACTCATCTGATCAGAATCAGTCAGAACTCTTGTTTTATCCATGTCTTGATATATATCTATGATTATATATCTATTATGGCAGGCTTTCTTCACTCTTGGAAGAAAAGGTCTTGTACAGAACCCCAGTGAACCTTTTTTCTAAGCGTGTGATTGGCTGTTTCTTGTGTCACTTCCTGTGACCCCTCCCATCTTTCTTGACCCTAAACTAAGGTCACGACCTTTCCTTTCCCCTCAAACAGTTTTTAGTAAGGGAACGAAACTTTGCCAAAGCTTTTAGACTGACACATCGTTTATTGTTTTACGATGTTCTACTAATGTTTTTAAGAGATATAACCATGTCAGCGATGTAAGGAGTCCCAAATACACCTTTTGTAAAAGATTTTATTAAATTTTCAGAGAAATATTTAAGTTGTTTTGTCTCAGAAATTGAAACTTTGAGCAATCATGAGTTTAAACATTCCACTAATTCCGATGGGGTTTATAATGATAATTATCTGATTATATGCTCTTACACATTTCATACAATGATATATTAAAAAAGATTTATCATCAAAAATAAATAAATAAAAAATAAATTATATTATAAATATAATATATATATATATATATATATAAAATAATAAATTATATATATATATATATATATATATATATATATATATATATATATATGTATATATATATATATAGCATTATACTTATTTTGGGCGTGGTTGATGTAAAAGAGTTAAATCTAGTAAAAAAAGGGTTACACTTGAATCTTTGAAGTTTGACATTCACTCATCAGTGATAAGTTGCTGATCTAACACAATATGGGTTTTAGTTATGGCCTTTAATGAAGTATCTAACAGTTTTTTGAGTCTAAACAGAGCTGGGATGTGATAAAAATGACAGATTATGAATGCATTATGGGGTTTAATAACTTGTCACAGAAAGAGAGAGGCAAGAATGTCCTCTTATACGAGAGCTGCTTCTTACCAGTGCTGGAAAACTCACAATGAGCATCTTTTCACAAATGAGTTGTTTTTATTTCCATATTCTCTATTAAAGACTTTCTAATGAAGTATCTAAATGAACTGTAAGACGGAGTGAGTTCAGGTCGTGGGGTTCAAACTCAGAATCCAGAATCTGGTTCATCATCTTCACACAGACACGAGTTCATCAGCCAGGAGGAGGAGACTCGAACCAAAGCCGTCGCTCCTGCTGATTTAGAATCAAGAAGAGGAAAAACTCAAACTGGAAGGTTCAACCTTGACGCTCTCTGGAGAGAAAGCGAGGAGCTTTGATTCATGACAAAGAGCCGCTTTGTAAATATTTGGTTTATGGGAATGAATCACTCAGATTTGTTTTTCCTTCCGGCGATGCCACATCTGTGCTAAAGATGTCCGGCGTGATTGACACATCGCTCGCTCTCGTCCCTGAGCCGTGAGCGTTCAGCCTGCTGCCCAGACATAGTGACAAACTAAAGTTAATCTGTGACTTCCTGTCTTCACAGGAAACAAAGTGGAGAGAACTGTAGGCTCATAAAACACAGAGTCTCTGTGATCAGGACGACGTGACTCCACACATTAGGCCTGAAACACTCGATCTTCTAATGCAGCTGCGCAAGAACACGCTCAACTCAAACACATCTGCCCTTCTCTCACTGAAGTGAAAGACTGTTTCTGAAGTGTACCTGTATCTGTCTACACAGAAATACAAACAGAACGAAAGAAACCCAGACAGACAGACAGACAGACGGATGATGTTTGTCTCTTGTGGTTTTTCACAGAGAGATGGAGATTTAACGGCAGGAACGAGAGAAATCCAGTTCTTGTGGTTTTAGTTAAGAAAACAAGTGTGTGTGTGAATGTGAGAGAGTGTGTGTGAGAGAGAGTGTGTGTGTGAGAGAGTGTGTGTGAGAGAGAGTGTGTGTGTGTGTGTGTGTGTGTGTGTGTGAGAGAGTGTGGAGCTGGAGACGTATCACACAAACACAGGAACAAAAGAGCAAACATATTCCTGGAGGGAGATGTTGTAGTCACAGGTGTGTGGAATGATTCAACAAAAACTAATCAAAACAAACAAAACGTTAAATACATGAACACAACTCTGACTTACCAATTTATTTTAATTTCATTTTTAAATAGTATTATGCATTGCTAAGAACTTAATTTGAACAACTTTAAAGATGATATTCTCAATATTTAGATGTTTTTGTTCCCTCAGATTCCAGATTTTCAAATAGTTGTGTCTCAGACAAATATTGTCCTCCGAACAAACCAGACATCAATGGAGAGATGATTTTATTTTATTTCCATTAAAAATCATTTTATTTGTATTTTTACTTCTGTGTTGATGTGTGTGTTCCAGGATGAGCTGTAAGGTGGCGCTGTGGCTGCTGTTCACCGGTCTGCTGTGTCTCGCCTCCGCCGGCCGTAAGACCCGACCGCAGGGATCCATCCCATCACCCTACAAGACCAGCTCCAACACCTCCGACCGGCGCGCACGCAAACAGGAAGTGCTGGCCTCCAGCCAGGAAGCTCTGGTGGTGACCGAGCGCAAGTACCTGAAGAGCGACTGGTGCAAGACGCAGCCGCTGCGGCAGACGGTCAGTCAGGAGGGATGCAGGAGCCGCACGGTCATCAACCGCTTCTGCTACGGCCAGTGCAACTCCTTCTACATCCCACGGCACGTCAGGAAAGAGCAGGAGTCCTTCCAGTCCTGTGCCTTCTGCAGACCGCAGCGCTTCACCAGCCTCACCGTGGAGCTCCAGTGCCCTGACCTGCAGCCGGACGTCCGCTACCGCAAGATCCAGCGCGTCAAGCAGTGTCGCTGCATGTCCGTCAGCGTGTCCGAGTCTGGGAAACAGTGAGATCCTGACCACGCTTCACTGGAAACACCTGCTGCTACTCTGAGCTGAGAGACTGCAAAGCTTCAGCACGTCATCTTCAGACTGTCCTGCTGGACACCGGTCACTATCAGTCACCACTGGTCACTATTGGTCACAAAAGGTCTTCATTGGTCACTATCAGTCATTGTTATACACTATTGGTCCCCATTGGTCACTGTTGGTCTCCATCCATTACTGTTGGTCAATATGATCGTCATCATTGGACACTATTGGTTACTACTGTTCTCCATCGGACTATTAGTCACGACTGGTCTCCATCGGACACTATCGGTCACCACTGGTCACTGTCTGTCATCATTGGTCACCAAGGTCGTTATCGGTCAATAGAGAGTGTGTGGAATCTGAATGAGGTGCGAGAGAAGACTCTACGCTGAACTCTAGAGCTTCTGACCCCTGTGTGGTGGTCACTGATAGTTAACACCAAACATGCATAACTAGACTGATTATAGAGATTCTATAGAAATATGGTACAGCAAAAGTATATATATATGTAGAGAAACAACTTAAGTCTATATTAAAACTATTGAGTTCTATTCTCGTCTTCTGTTTTTTCAGGGGGTTCAGTCTGGTTTATCTAAAGCTGACATGGAAAGATGTGGTTTAATGCAGTTGGTTTTTAACCCTTGGTTAGCTGTTATTTTGCAGTAGAGTTTGATTTGCAGCATTTACACATTATTATGTTTGAGATGTTCAGTGATCAGTTCAACGCAGATCCAATGCACATCTGCAGATTTGTGAGGAAAACAAGTGAATGATAACTGTAACCAAGTTTCATTAATCGCTGTAATTCAGAATTAAGAGAAAAAGTCATTAATTCGCTTTTAATTTAGATCTCGTAATTCTGACTTTTTCACTGAATTGTGAGTTTAAATCTGACAATTTTGAGATTATATCCTGCAAAATGGAGGAAAAAAGTCAAAATTGTGTACTTGTGAGAAAAGGTCAGAAATCTTCTTATTTAAAAAAAAAGTTGCAATTACCTTTATTCATTTTTTTTCATGGTAGAAACAAAGAAACAATTCCAAAATGTAAACTCAGAATTGAGAGATAAGTCAATTAAGATATCAACTCAGAATTCGGCCTTTTTGTTGCAATTCTGAATTTACATCTCGCAATGGACTTTTCTCTGAATTTAAAATTTGTGTCTTCTTGCATGCAAATGTCCTTTTTCTTGGAATTGAGAAAATTGTGAGATATAACATTTAGAACTGTGAGATATTTTGCAATTACCTTTATTTATTATTTTTTGTTCTGGTCACAGAAACAGGCTTCCATAATATAACCATTACCTTCAAAGCGAATTTGCAGAATGTAACTTAAGTGCACTTACAATAAACAATGTTATCGTCCGTCTGTGTGGACGCTAATATCAACCTTTTTCCTACGAGCATTATTTCCATTATCTGGAAGAGTGATGGATATATAAAAAAAAAAAAAGGAAAAAAAGTGCTTTCCCTCAGTTTGACATAAATTGTATTTCCTGCTTCAGAAACCTTGCAGTAAACACTGGGATTAGAAGTGAAAAAGGGGTAGAAAATGTCATCGTAAAACATCCACATAAAAAGCAAACCAGGAAAGAGATGTGAATGAGTATCTGGGAAGGAAAAAACAAGAGATTCTTAAGCATTCCAGTGAATTATTTACGGTATATGTTCATTTAATCAGAACAATTTTTGGCGTAAACATCCCTTTAACACAGTAAAATGTGTTAAACTGAGCTGAGAGTCCTGAATTCTTTTAAGCATCTGAATAATAACCAAAAAAATTACCAAAATGCTTGATGCATAATTTAATCTTGAAGTCATTCATAAGATAAGAAAACATCCCATGGTGAATATGTAAGTAAATCTCCAATCGTGTGAAATAAATTAAAATGTCAGAATTTATTAATCCCTTTATTTTACATATATTACACTCTTCTCAAAACGTTCAGATACAAACAGTTATTGCACATGGAGCGTCCATCCACACCTCTGATACACACATGCTAAAAACTAACCAATGCTACATAAAGATGTTAATATTTAAATTAATAATAAAAATCATCCTCTTAAATACATCGAGTGAATGTGTGGATGCAGCAAAACCAGAAAACAATCTTGCATAATTTCACAAAAGCACTGAGTAGATTCCTGAACATTCGCCGCTGTCTGATTCATACGCTACATACTGGAGTGTCTCTTTCAGGTCCTGTAGGACTGGAGTGTGCTAAACGAGCTGATGACTAGAGCTCTTAACTGCACTAACTAGTGTTGGTTTAAAAGCATGTGACGGTGCCGATGTTTAAAATATAGACGCATCAGAAATCCATGTTCTTGCTTTCTTAAAAATAAAACAACCTTGTTTTGATTATAGTGCTTCAGTCCTCCAGTATGTATGGTCATATGTAACGTCTGATATATTCATCCATCAAGACACAGGATATGACATCACATTCAGATGGTGGATCACTTCCTGTGTGGTACGGCAGATGGCAGAGTAACACTGAAGATGCTGCGAGAGCGATTTACAGATGAAATGTCATAAGAGTCTGTCCACATCTGCCTCAGATCTTCATGCCCAACTTTGCTTTCTGAGAGGAAATGAAGAGGCTCATTTAATGAAAGTTTAATCTCATGATGCTTTCAATCCATTCAGCTCTCATAATCTCAATTATGGAAACGGGCTTCCATAGTTACTTATAAATTATAACACTGCATTTAAAAAATATTTCCATGCATGTGGCAGAAGCTTTTATCCAAAATGGCTTTGATCAGTCCACGCATTCTCTGGAAATCAAAATGATCATCATTACAAGCTTATGATCTACTGTATGAGCTAGAGGAATATAGAATAGGAATATCTCAGTGGCAGTGTTTTTGGCCATAACTCACTCAACTGACATTCATGGAGTCTTTCATGGGCATCATTCAGTGATAACATCATCTAGGCTAATTGTTATTCAGCTTCTCAAACAAACCTTACAGGTTTCCATATGCATAATGAATTAATAACTCCAACTAATGTAAGTATAAACAACTTGTCTGCAATTACCTAAAGCGATATATACTATATAGAAAAATAGCAACTGACTGATTTTTTTATATTGCTCTAATCATAATTTTAACTATAAGGCATGATGATTTTAAGATATTATAAACATTAAAAACATGATTTTCGGTTAGGCTTTTTTGAAACCATGCAAATTGTAAATATAACGGCTTACGATTCCAGATGCGTGTTTGGGTTTGACGCTATATGTGGCTTTTTCTTTGACCTGTCGGAAACACTCCTCCGCCATCTTCAGCCTGAGAAACAACATGAAGAGAGAGAGAGGAACAGATAGTGTTACTGACCCAGACATCCACATCATACTCTAACAACATAATACTCAACATCATACTTCACAACATACCCCACAACACATCAAAACATATTCTACAACATACTCTACATCATACTCTACATCATACCCCACAACATACCCCACAGCATCCTCCACAGCATCCTCCACATCATACTCCACAGCATACTCCAAAACATACTCCAAAACATACTCCGCAACATACCCCGCAGCATCCTCCACATCATACTCCACAGAATCCTCCACACCATACTCCACACCATACTCCAAAACATATTCCACAACATACTCCACGCCATACTCCACGCCATACTCCACATCATACTCCAAAACATACTCCACAACATACTCCACGCCATACTCCACGCCATACTCCACATCATACTCCAAAACATACTCCAAAACATACTCCACAACATACTCCACGCCATACTCCACATCATACTCCAAAACATACTCCACAGCATCCTCCACAGCATACTCCACAGCATACTCCACAGCATACTTCACAACATACCACCCCCCAAAACAAATGATATAGGCAATATAAAAAATTTTAAAAAGACAAACACAAACTACTAAAACCTTAAAAAGTAAATTGAATACTTAAAATACATTTTACAAAAAAAAACGAACTAAAACTTTATTTAAAAAAACTGTAGACCATATTAAAATAAAAAAACACTGTTACCTAAAATAACCAAACTAATTAAAAACTAAAACTTAATTAAAACTACATAATATTAAAAGAAACCCAATTAAAATGACTAAAATACAAGACTATTTAAACTTTAAAATAATATTAAAATAACAAACTAAAAACTAAAACTACTACATAGACAATAACAAATAATAACTGACAAAAACAGACAAAAGTAAACTTAAAACAAACGACTCCAACATTGAAAAAAAAAAGAAAAAGAAAAAGTAAAAAAGCTCCAATGGAACATCAATGATACTAAAACGACTCTGGTATGATGTGACGTGTCTTGAGTTTGTCTATAGTGAGTTGAGTTAAGGGTTAACAGCAGCTTCAGGAGGAAGTGAATGTGACCCGCAGGGTCCAGAGACACACCGAAAACCGCTCTAATCCCCGTCACGGGCACAAACTGTACCAGTTACTCACAATCCCACACACACACACACACACAACCAGAAGATCTTTCTCTAACACACACACACACACACACACACACAGACACAGCACCAGGGGTTTAAGTCTCATTTGACTGAGTGGCACATACATACACAATGAATGAATGATTCATTTATATTATGCATCACATTACATTATGTCATTGTAATAATTATCTTAGTTTATATGGTCATAAATGCAACCCTTATCGTACAGCTCTAATCTGATCGATATGACTATAAATCATTAAGATATAAAGATATTAGAAACATTACGGTCTTCTGTAAAGACTAGTTGACATGTCGCTCTTCAGTGGTCTCTGACCAGACAGGAGACAGCTCTTCCTCGTTAACTTTAACTAGTCCTGACAGATCTCTACACTGCTTAATCTGAGCATTCGGAAGTGAAGATCAGCCACGCTCTGTGATGAAGCGGCGCAGGAGCGGGTTCGTTTAGCACACGTCTCTCTTCTTTGGGTCATGTGTGTGGACGGACGCCAGCAGCTTCATCTCCATGACCCTCAGACCAGTGAATGAGACACAAACACCATAATTGGCCATGCATAGAGTCAGGATGAATCCACTGATGCTCCAGTGTGATAATTATTAGCAATTATTTTTTTTAATGAATTGAATTAAAATGAATAAAAATTAAATGAATTAAATGATGATCAGAAATGACACAAAAGCAGCGAAACGCAGATGAAGCGATGACCTTGAGATCTGAAGCTCATAAAACATGACGGATTCAGAGTTTGGAGTAAAGAGTGTTGTGTCTCGACCCGCTGGAACAGAAGAGCAAGCAAACAGACGGCACAGACGGTGTTGTGATGTATCTGGCTGCTGAGAGCGCCTGACATGTTTACAGGAAGTAGAATTATGGACAGAGAGATGCTCCCACTGAACATCAGTAGCAGCTACTTTCAACAGCAGAGCGGAAAACATCCTGAAAGATACGAGCAGGACCCGTGTGTGTGAGCCAGTGCTGAGAGGATGAGGACGAGGAAGGAGAGGAAGAGGGTCTGGATCAGAACACTGCCTTCACTACCAAATATGGTGGTGCTGCGGCGCAGAGAGAGAGAGAGAGGGAGAGAGAGAGAGAGAGGGAGAGAGATAGAGAGAGGGAGAGAGATAGAGAGAGAGAGAGAGGGAGACAGAGAGAGACAGAGAGAGAGAGAGAGAGAGAGAGAGAGAGAGAGAGAGAGAGGGAGAGAGATAGACAGAGAGAGAGAGGGAGACAGAGAGAGACAGAGAGACAGAGAGATTTTGATTTTTTTTTTTTTTTTTTTTTTTTTTTTTTTTGTGCAAACCCGATTCCAAAAAAGTTGGGACAGGTAGCAATAAGAGGCCAGAAAAGATAAATGTACATATAAGGAACAGCTGGTCAGTTGGCAACATGATTGGGTATAAAAAGAGCCTCTCAGAGTGGCAGTGTCTATCAGAAGTCAAGATGGGCACAGGATCACCAATTCAATGCTGCAGTGAAAAATAGTGGAGCAATATCAGAAAGGAGTTTCTCAGAGAAAAATTGCAAAGAGTTTGAAGTTATCATCATCTACAGTGCACAATATCATCCAAAGATTCAGAGGATCTGGAACAATCTCTGTGCGTAAGGGTCAAGGCCAGAAAACCATACTGTGTATATTTATTATGTGTAATACAAACAGATGCATGTATACATTTAAGAAAAATTGTTTATATCTTAAATATATGATATAATTTATATGAATATAAATATTTTCTAAATATATGCTGTGTGTGTGTACTTACATGTAATATACACAGTACACACACATATATTATGTAAACCAATGTTTTTATTTTGGATGGGATTAATGGTGATTAATCGTTCGATGGCACTAGTTTTTTTCCATTCCACCGCAGGATCTCATGCTATCAGAGCAGAACAGTAGTTGGCATTGCTGGGTTCAGGCGAGACGGGGTTAAAGACACAAACACATGTGTGAGAGGAAACAAAGCGGCTCCGCGTCAGACCAATCTGTCTCTCTCGGCTCCAGACGGAGCTCGGGGCCGACTCTGTTCCCGCCAACAGACGACAAGCATTCATGACAAATTAGGGGCCGAGCGACAGAAAGAGAGGCTTCTGTGGGCTTTTAGGTGCCACTGGAGGAGAAAGGCAAACACTTCAGCAGCAGATCGTCTGATTACGGCTCCAGCGCATCCGTCTCTGGGAACTCATCTATCAGATGTGTAAAGTGGCACTCGGCCCTCAGATAAAGCTGTTTAGTGTGCCATCGCTGCAGGTGCGAGTGCTGAAGGACACGCATGATTGTGTACAGCGCATATCAAGCACAAACTGCAAACATTTAGAGTCACTCTCAGTAATATAGCATTGTTTTAAAGAGATTCTCCGCTGCTAAAATGCATTTTATTGATAAAAAAGTGAAAGTTACGACTGTTAACCCTACGACTTTTAAAAAAAGGGTCCAAACAGACCTGGAGTGTGGAAATAGTAGGAAGATTCTGAATGCACTGTAAGGGTTAATGTCTGATTCAGGCTCAGTGTTTTGCGGTGATATTAAAGAGCACAGCAATCACTCGCGAGTCTTTTTTTCCAGCACTGATTTACATAGTTTTATAGGGTCCAATTAAAAAGGCTGTTTGTAATCGAGGACGTGATATCTTTCACAACACACTGTTGTGAAAGACGAGGCCTGTTTGTACATCTGGATGAAGAAGAGCTGGACTGTGTTTCTTATTATACGGTGTGTATTGAGTTTCATGAGCGATCTGGAGGCCAGAGGCCGTGTGCTTAACGAATCACAATTGCATGAAATTTCATACATATTATGGAGCAGATATCACCATCATCCATGTACCGTTCCGATCCACCAAGATTGGTCGTGAAATGCTGCGTATTTAGGCGACTCACCACGCATTAGAACAGATCACTTACAGGGTATATACTGTATTGCTTTAATTAATTATTAAATGAGAAACAATTGATGCTTTTAACCCTCATAATGCATAATCTGTCCTAGAGTTGTTATTTTATAAAACCTTATTGTATTTGATCAGAAACTTATTGATGAGTGAACATGAAGAACCTTCATAGTTTTGAACATTACTGTTATTACTGCATTTAGCACTTTTATTAGTGATTAACACATTGAGAAATTCTTTGAAATTGTAAATTAAACATGAAACAAGAAAAAAAATGATTGTATAAAAATTTTTTTTAATCATTAAAAGTCCATGTTCTGTTTTGAAACACACAGGCAGCGTTGTAACTCTCTTCTGAATCAGTGCTTCTCCAGCATTTCGTCTCGCGCTCCGGAGGCCAGGGGCCACGCGCCTGATGGATGGGAATTGCCTGAAATTGCTTACAAATTAGGGAGCAGAAATCAGCATCATCCGTGTGCCGTTCCCACATGCAGAGAGCAAAGGAAATATAATAAAAGAGCCAGAGCTAAAAGGCTGTAATCTTCATCTGAGCGGCGAGCGGTGCTTCAGAAGAAACCCGATCCGAGCGCAGTGTTTCAGGACAGATGTAGAGATACACGGCCCTCATGAATTATGTAAAAGCGTCTCCAGCGATGGGCTGAAGGGGATCGCTTGTGTTTGCTGACTCTGTTATCACGATGCAGCATCGCTCCACTGGAAGCTAACGGGTTTTCTTTTCATTAGTGGGGTTAAACATTCAGACAGGGTTGATTTGACGCACTCTCACTTTTAGAGTGAATCTTAATGTGGCTGATATAATCTAATATTAAACACATGGCACACGTTATGGGAGAGTTCCAGAAAGGCCCCAAACATTCATACAGCACACAGATGAACTGGTTTCAGACCGTCGTTTTGTACCTTGGTTTCCAGTAATGATTATCTAAACATTCTTACAGTAAATCAAGATACATGCACGTGAAACGCTAAATATCTTCCATTGGGGTCAGAACAGTAAATCTGCTTTCTCTTTGGATTCATTTGATTTTTCTGATATTAGTTCATGCTTTAATCATAAACGCACTTCAGTTTGATCGGTTTCTCGGAAAACAAGACTTCTTATCTCATGTCATCGTGCATCTCCAGTAAATGCATCTCAAGTTATGAATGTTTAGATGAAAAGCCAGATAAATTCAGTCTTTTATCAGCTTGTTTTCTTTTAATCAGCGCAGGTTTTGTGAGCTGATTGATCGTGGGACTCATTGATCTCAGCTTAAGCATATTGCCAAAATTATCCACAAATAATGCTTCATTCACTCACGACCTCAGATCATTGACCTCATTTCCAAATTACATACAAAACCTGTGCTAACAGAGAGAAAACAAGCTGACAAAAAAAGACTGAATCCAAGAAAACAGTATAATAGAGAAAGAAAAAAAACATGCATTTTTTTAGCATTTTAATTCAATTCAATTTCTATTTCACACACACACACACACACACACACACACACACAAACTCACAGACACACACACACTCACACACACACACACACACACACACACTCTCTCTCTCTCTCTCTCTCTTTCTCTCACACACACACACACATACACACACACACTCTCTCTCTCTCTCTCTCACACACACACACACACACACACACACACACACACAGACACACACACACACACACACACAGACACACACACACACACACACACACACACTACTCCGGGAGATTCATTGGCGTGTGGGAGCATCTAATTCCAGGAATGCTGTTGAATCCACTTCTCCGTGTCAGAACAAAGCTTTGCTCATCACTCACTGGATCTGTAACACATTTATCCCCGACGGAGCGTCTGAAGCAGATCTGAGAGCAGAACGCAGCCGTCCCATGATGCACCTGTGTCCAGCGCTCAGGTATCTGAGGTGAAGCCGCATTAAATCACGCAGCTGCCAGGATCTCACCGCGCTTCTACACACACGACGCTCAGAAACAGCCATCCATGTTTTCACAACACTTCCGATCGGAGCGCTTCATTAATCAGCTCAGAAAGAAAGAGCCCAGGCTGGGTTACATGATTACATCTCTTATTAAAAAATGGTTTTGTTTCATTACTAAAACTTCCTTTTTTCTCTCAGAAATATTCTTTGTAAATCACTTTTTGCATCAAAACAGACCCAAATGCTTTATGAGGGTTTAAAATAAAAAAGACTGAATGTATAACTATAAAATGTAACTTTAAAAATGAAACTGAATTGTCTGTAACATAAGAAAACACTGAATCATTCAAGAGCGAAACACCACTGTGTTGATCTGTGATGCAATGATTGGTGAACTATTATAATTTCATCTGAATTAAACATAACATTAACTTATTAAATACCACTGTATAAAGTATAAAATAGTGATGTTAGAAGGAGACAAGCGAGCGTCCGGCTCAAGCCTGCAGTCTGTCCAGCATTCCTGAGCGATTCCAGCCAGCGCCGCTCCTGATCCTGGACTAAACAACTGTGCTGTAATGGAGGAAAGAGCTGCAGTGTGTTTGTTGACATACCTCTCCTGCAGGATGATCTTGTTCTCCTTCTTCCAAGCATCTTTAAAGTCTGTGGAGAACTCGTGCCAGACGGTGAAGAAGGTGTTGGGCGAAACCTCTTTCTCTCCGCTCTTGGCCTTCACTGAGAAGAACACGCAGAGCTCCAGGAACCTGCCACACAAACCATCACAATCTGAGCTTTCAGAGAGAAACGAGTGTTTGCAGATGCTGTAGATACCAGCACATCTGAACAGAGCATTCATGCATTTACATTTGCTGCTGCGTTCTAGGTGTTTTCCTCATAGAAATCCAACAGTTATGAGCGAAAGATCACAGAGAGGTGAAGATGCAGGACTCTTTTCATGCGGAAACATCTAGAAACCTCATCACAACTTACCACAGGCATCACCCTGAAGCATTATATTCAATCCTTTTAGATGCACTATATACACCATGCAGCTTTAAGCTATAGAATCATGCATTTTGTGTCCATGTATCTACTAAAAACGGCAGAACCTGATCAGAGCAAGAGCAGAAATGATGCCTTACATTTTGTGGGTGTCACTGAGTTGCTTCTCTTGACTTTCCAGCTCTGTTTTTGCTGCAAAAATATATATATTACATTCAATTTCAGCAGTAAAGCAGAAATAACAGAATACAACAGACAAACTGTGAAGCATTACCAAAGCTAATAACATCATAAATAATCTTTTGATATTTCTATACCTATTTAAACTGAACTGAGCTGGATGATGATGAACTGCCTTTTTGCTATATTGACACGCTATTCTCCTGTTTAATGTTGTTCAGCTGCTTTGTTACAATCTGTATTGTTAAAAGCACTATAAAAATAAAGGTGAATTGACTATAAATGTACATATATTGCATATTTAATATGGCAATTATATAAAAAAGAAGAAAAAAAGAAAATAAAAATATATAGGTAAAAGATAAAAACCTCCATGGGCCAAGAGCATACAAGTAAACCGACCTGAAGAGTTTGAGCGTGTTATGGTCAAGGACTCTCTGTCCAAACTGTTCTGCATAAAGCAAGTGTGTGCCCACTTAAGTGGAAAAGACGTCCAGGTTATAAAACCTAGCAAATGTGGACTGCGAGGCCCAGCCGCTCGCTGCACAAATCTCTGCAGTGGATGCACCGCCGGACCAAGCCCACGAAGAGGTCACACCTCTAGTTGAGTGTGCTCTTACTCCCATGAGGTGCTGTAGACCCAAAGAACAGTATACAAAAAACTCTTCTGACTGCCTGAAATGGGCAGAACTCTCAAAATGAAC